>NC_069789.1:82472051-82775081 GCF_027406575.1 Nycticebus coucang
TGTTGTTCAATAGGGATCAGACTCCCTTGCCTTAAGAAACCTGGACAAGATATATGAAACAACAGCCTTCAGACACGGAATAAGCATCACAGGACAGTGACTCTTGTGAGAAGAGAAACGGTAAGTGCTAATTAGCTCACTGCCTGGAAAGAACTTTTAGGCTGCGATAGGAGGAGGAGGGATCTAAACTGAGCAAGGAGGTCTACTGAGTTGAGAAAAGACAGCTCAGAATTCAGGGAGGTAAGGGGTCTAGAATCTGTGGTTATAAAGTAGTAGAGAGGAGGCAGCTACAGCGAGAAAGGAAGCTAGGGATCTGTATAGAGTTCTCCTTGTACAGGAGAAGAGTGATCTGGCTTCTGTGTGAATAAACTACCAAGACGAGGGAAAAAACCACCTGACAGGAGCAGGCAGAATAATCATTAGAACTTACACTGGGGTAAAACAGTTTGTATTCATATAAGCCATAATGGAAAAGACATCCTAACACATGTGGCATCCAGTCCCATTGATAACCTCAGAAGGATATTGCCTAAATGGTGGTACCAAATTTTATCTGGACTAAAGTCTTTTCCACCCTAATTAAACCTAAAAGAAACATTGAAAGAAAAAAAATAATTTTGGGAAATGTAATTGCATTCCCCTTACCCCTGCCCTGCAAAGACAGACAAAAAGGGAGGAAGGGAGGGAGGAAAAGCAATCAAGCCAACTATAGATACAAAAAATGGAAAGACATGCTATATTCATGGATAAGTACAATCAACATTGTTAAAATATCCCTATTGTCCAAAGTAATTTACATATTCAACACAAAAATGCCATCAAAAATACCAACACAAATTCCCCATCAGAATACCAACATCATATTTCACAGATCTAGAATGAATAAGAATTGTCTTGGGCCACACATTAAATACACAAACATTAATGACATCTGATTAGCAAAAAAAGGTCCATACATACTTTTCATTAAGATAGACAATATTCTCAGCTATAGTTAAGTGTCAAAAAATTTAAAAGGATTGAAAAAGAGGAGAAAATTAAGCCCAAAGTAATTGGAAAAAAACGTATAGAAACCAATGAAATAGAACACACACACACAAAACCAGAAAAATTAATGGAATGAAAAGGTGTTTTTTGAGATCAACAAAATTGATATGATAAACTTCTAGCACATTGAGATTGGGCGGGGGGTGGTGGGGAATGATGGCACAAACTACCAGTATCTACAGATATTAAAATAAAGGAATAATATAATTTATGCTAATAAATTTTATAGCTTAGATGAAATTGATAAATTATCTGAAAGAGAAAACTACCAAAGTTCGCTCAAAACAAAATTAATAACATATAACCTTCTATTTATCAAACACATTAGCTAAAAAACCTTCCTATAAAGAAAACTCTTGAGTCCCAGAGGTCCTCATTGTTGAATTTTACTCAACATTTCAAGAAGAAATAATATAAATTCCACACAAATTCTTCCAGAAAATACAGGAGGAGGGAACACTTCCCAAATCATTCTATGGGCATTCTCTGGATACCAAAATCAGAGACATTGTAAGAAAACCATAGACAAATATCCCTCATGGATACAGACGTAAAAATCCTTAACCAGGATTAATGCAGCCATGATGCTGAAACAGAAGAAGCAGAACCAGCACAGCAGCCCCTGCTGTCTGAGCAGGAAGAGACTGGAGATGAGGAAGATGGGAGTCCACTGGGGAAGGACCACCCAGCCTTCTGGCTCCTCCCCACAAGGCCAATGGAAAGCCTGGTGATCTCAAGTCAAGAAACCACAGAGTAGGAGAAGATGTTTGGAACAAATACAACCTAAGAGTTCTTATCTAGAATGTATAAAAAACTCTTCCAGACAAGCTATAAGAAAAAATGACAAAAGACCAAAAAATGACAACAGACACCTTATATAAATGGAGATCTAAATGAATAAGAAACATGTAACAAATACTCAATATAAGTTATCAAATAAGTGCATGACACAAAACTACTACTCCGGGGCGGTGCCTGTGGCTGAAAGGAATAGGGCGCAGGCCCCATATACTGGAGGTGATGGGTTCAAACCCTGCCCTGGCCAAAAACTGCAAAAATAAAAAAATAAATTAATTAATTAATTAATTAAAAAAAAAAAACTACCACTCTGAAATGGAACTCTTGTGCACTGCTGGTGTGATTATAATCACTATGAAAAAGGTATGGTGGTTTCTCAAAAAGTTAAAAATAGAACTGTGATATGACAGTCCCACTTATAACCAAAATAACTGGAAACAGGCTCCTGAAGAGGTATTTGCACACCCATGTTTATAGCAGTACTATTCACAATAGCCAAGAGGTGGAAGCAACCCAAATGCTCATTAACAGACTATGGATAAACAAAATGTGGTGCATATATACACAGTGGAATACTATTCAGACTTATTTTTATTTATTTTTTATTTTTATTGTTAAATCATAGCTGTGTACATTAGTGCAATCAAGGGGTACAATGTGCAGTTTCATATACAATCTGAAATATTCTCATCAAACTGTTCAACGTAGCCTTCATGACATTTTCTTAGTTACTGTATGTAGGCATTTGTATTCTATTCAGACATATAAAAGAAGAAAATGCTGTCACATACTACAACATGGATGAACCTTGAGGACATTATGCTGAGTGAAATAAGAGAGAAGTATAGAGGGCCAGGTGTAATGGTTTATGCTTATAATCCCAGAACTTCGGGAAGTTAAGGCAGGAAGCTAAGACAGGCCAGGAATATGATACCAGCCTGGGCAAGAGTGAGACCCCCCCATCTACTAAGAATAAAAAAATTAGTCAGGTAGAGTGGTACACCTGTAGTCCTAGCTACTCAGGAGGCTGAGGCAGGAGGATTGTTTGAGCCAAGGAGTTTAAGGTTTCAGGGAACTATGATCACACCACTGCACTTTTGCCTGGGTGACAGAACAAGACTCTTATAAATAGTAAATAGTATTTTTAAAACAGCTGATACTGTATGATTCCACTTATCTGAAGTGTCTAAAGTTAAATTCATAGAAATAGAAACATGATGATTACCAGGGGTTGGGGGAAGAGGGACTGAGGAAAGAGAGTTGTTGTTTAATGAGTATAGAGTTTTAATTTTGCTTAATAAAAATACTCTGTGGAGATCTTTTTCACAACAACATGAATATACTTAAACACTACTTAACTGTACTTAAAAAGTTAATTTGATAAATTTTGTTTTTTTTTTTTTTAACCACAATGAAATATAAACAACCTGGGTGGCGCCTGTGGCTCAATGGAGTGGGGCGCCGGCCCCATATGCCGGAGGTGGCTGGTTCAAACCCAGCCCCAGACAAAACTGCAAAAAAAAAAAAAAAAAAAAAAAAAAAAAAATATATATATATATATAAAAATAACCACCACTATTCACACTCACCAGAATGGCAAAATAAAACACACTAACAATGCAAAAACAAACAAACAAAAAAATCCTTAACCAGGTTTCAACATTATATAGTACTATACTAGCATTATATAAAGTGGATAGTCCCACCATGATCAAGAAGGCATTATCCCAGGCAGGTGGCTTATGCCTATAATCCTAGCATTCTGGGAACCCAAGGCAAGTGGATTGCCTGAGCTCACAGCTTTGAGACCAGCCCTGAGCCAGAGTGAGATCTCACCTCTAAAAATAGCCGGGTGTTGTGGCAGGTACCTGTAGTCCCAGCTACTTGGGAGACTGTGGCAAGGGGACCACTTGAGCCCAAGAGTTTGACGTTGCTGTGAGCTATGATGCTACAGGGGCAACAAAGTGAGACTGCCTCAAAAAAAAAAAAAAAAAAAAAAAAGAAAAGGAAAAAAGAAAAGAAAAGAAAACAAAGAAAGGCAGCATTATCCCAGATTACAAGGTTGGTTTAACATTTGAAAATCAATGGAATTCACCTTGTAAACACACTATTTAACAACAGCATAATCATCTCACTAGATGAATAAAAAGCATTTGATAAGATTCAACACTCATTCATGATAAAAAGTATCAGAAATCTAGGAATAAACCTGAACTTACTCAACCTAACCAGGCCAAATACAAAAAGTACAGCTATCATGATACTTTATTCATGAAAGACTAGACGTTTACCTATGAAATTATAACTAGGCAAGAATGTTACTCTCACCTCTTCTTCTCAACTTTATATTGGAGGTCCTAACCAGAGTAAGCAAAATACAAAAGGCAAATGCTGGGTGTGGTGGCTTACGTCTATAATCCCAGCACTCAGGGAAACCGAGTCAGGTGGCTTGCCTGAGCTCACGGGTTTGAGAAAGCCTGAGCAAGAGCAAGATCCTGTCTCTAAACATGGCCCGGGATGGCACCTGTGACTCAAAGGAGTAGGGCACTGGCCCCATAAACGAGTGGTGGCGGGTTCAAACCTGACCCCAGCCAAAAACTGCAAAATAAATAAATAAATAAATAAAATAAAATAAATAATAAATAAATAAAATAAATAAAAATAGTCGGGCGTTGTGGCAGGCGGGTGTAGTACCAGCTACTTGGGAGGCTGAGGCAAGATAACTGCTTGAGTCCAAAAGTTTGAGGCTGCTATGAGCTGGATGCCAGGGCACTCTACCAAGGGTGACAAAGCAAGACTCTGTCTCAAAAAAAAAAAAAAAAAGGCAAATGATTTTATAAGTAATAAACTGATTTCTGCCCCCCACAAATGACTGTCTACACAGAAAATCCCAAAGATGCTACACAAGAGGTAATAGAACATACAAGTGAGTTTATTAAGCTTATAGAATATCATGGTAAAACATAAAAATCAACTGTATTTCTCTATACCAGCAATAATCAAAAACTGAAATAAAAATGCCACTTATACAATAGTATAAAAATAATAAGTACTTAGGGCTAAATTTAACAAAAGATGAGTAACACCTATATCTAGAAAACTAAAATATTGTTGCTAGAAATTAAAGAAGACGTCAATGTTTAAATACAGTATGCTTACAGACTTAATATTCTTAAGATGTTAAATTCTCCTCAAATTGATCTATAGACTAAAAAACACAATTCCAATTAAAATCCTATCAGGCTTTGTGTAGACACTGGCAAACTAATTTTAAATTTTATGTGAAAATCAAGGGACCTAGAATAGCTAAAATAATTTGAGAAAAATAAAGCTGGAGGACTAACACTACATGATTTCAAGAGTTGTTATAAAGCCAAGATGATGAAGACAGTAGTATAAAGACAGACATATAGATCAAAGTCTAGAATCAGATCCTGACATATATAGCCTGCATACTTTTGACAAAGCTATCAAGGCGATTTAGTAGAGAGAGTCTTTTCAACAAACGGTGCCAGATATTCCAACATAAGCAAAATAAACATAAATCCTCATATTATAACCATATATACAAATTAACTTGAATTGGATTACTGACCTAAATGTAAAAGCTGAAACTATAAAACTTTTATTAGAAAATGCAGACGAAAAATCTTAAGTTACTTGGGTTAAAGATGTCTAAATAGGAAAAAGTTCAAATTATAAAGAAAAAAATTCACTGAATTGGACTTGAATTAAAATGAAAACTTTTGCTCTTCCAAAGATAGTTAAATGAAAAGGCAGGCCACAGACTGGAAGAACTATATGTCAGATATTTACATACACAGACACACACACACATATACACACGACAAAGGATTTGTATCCAGAATAAAGAACTTGGGTAAGAAGATTACCCAATTCAAAAACTAAACAAATACTTAAATAGGCATTTAACTAAAGAAGATGCATGAATAGCAAAGAGGCATACGAAAAAAGAATATCACGGTAAGCAGGAAAATGCCAATTAAAACTACAATAAATAGGGCGGTGCCTGTGGCTCAGTGAGTAGGGCGCCGGCCCCATATGCCGAGGGTGGCGGGTTCGGACCCAGCCCCGGCCAAACTGCAACAGAAAAATAGCCGGGCGTTGTGGCGGGCGCCTGTAGTCCCAGCTGCTCGGGAGGCTGAGGCAAGAGAATCGCGTAAGCCCAAGAGTTGGAGGTTGCTGTGAGCTGTGTGACACCACGGCACTCTACCTGAGGGCAGTACAGTGAGACTCTGTCTCTACAAAAAAAAAAAAAACCAAAACTACAATAAATATACCACTACATGCCCACTAGATTGGCAAAATTAAAATCTGCCATCTGTTGGCAAGGATGTGGAGCAAATCCAACTTTTATACCTTGCTAGTGAGAATGCAAAATGGTACAGCCCCTTTGGAAAACATTTTGGCAGTTTCTTAAAGTTAAACATGCAGTTACCATATAACCCAGCAAATCCATTCCTTTATATATATTGAACAGAAATAAAAGCAAGTCTACACAAAGTGCAAATGTGTCAATTTTGATATGAGGACAATGTACAAATGTTCATATTACTAGAAGCTTTAATCCTTGAAGTGGTCAAGCAGAGATCCTCCAGAAGAGCTCTTGAATAAATGAAGTTGGGAACACTTTTCCGCTGCTGGTGGGACTGCAAACTAATACAACCTTTTTGGAAGGAAGTATGGAGAATCCTCAAGGAACTCAAACTAGACCTTTCATTTCATCCTATTACTGGGCATCTACCCAGAAGGAAAAAAATCCTTTTATCATAAGGACATTTGGCCTAGATGGTTTATCGCAGCCCAATTTACAATTGCCAAAATGTGGAAACAACCTAGATGCCCACCAATCCAGGAATGTATTAACAACCTCTGGTATATGTATAACATAGAATATTATTCAGCCACTAAAAAAGATGGAGACTATACATCTTTTGTACTAACTTGGATGGAGGTAGAACACATTCTTCTTAGTAAAGCATCACAAGAATGGAGAGGCAAGAATCCAGTGTACTCAATTTTGATATGAGGACAATTGATGACCTAGTACTTGGTGGGGGGTAGCGAAATGGGGGAGTGGGGAGAAGGAAGTAGGGAGGGGGTGGAGGTCATGGTGTTTGGCATACCTCTTGGGGGAGGAACACATTTGTAAGAGGGACTTTGCCTGAAAAATGCAATTAGTGTAACCTGGATCTTTGTAGCCTCAAAGAATCCCCAACAATAAAAAAAAAAATAGAAGCTTTAGTTATAATGGCCCAAATCTGGAAACAAACCAGATGTCCATTAACTGATGAACAGGTAAATTGTGGTATACTATGTAGCCATACAACTGACTACTATTCAACAATAAATAGGAACAAATTTTTGATACTAGCAACAACATGAATAAAACTCTAAAATAATTTAAGTGAAGGAAGCCAGACATTAAAACTACATGTTATATGTTTCTATTTATATGAAATTCTAGAAAAGGGAAAGACACTTTCTGGAAGCCAGCAAGTAAGCAAAGGCATTGATCTCAAAGGGGCACAAGGACACTTCTTTTTTTTTTTTTTTTTTTTAAGGACACTTCTTAGGCTGATAAAAATGTTCTATATAATGATTGTGGTAGTGGTTACAAGACCATGCACATTTGTAAAACTCAACTCTATACGTGAGAACTGGCAAGTTTTACACTATAAAAAAGTGAACTGCTCCCTGCCCCCCCCCAATCAATTGCAGAGAAAAAAAGAGCACAGTTAAATAGAATACTTGAGCCCAAACATAAGATGAGGACTTAAGACAAATGCTAAGGTCAGCAATCTTTCAAGGTATGTTCTGAAAGAGAAAATGAAGGTTTTAGCAACATAGCAAACCATCATATTTGTCAGTTATGAGCACGCACAAGTACACATAAACCTACCTGAACCAGATTGTTTTTGGGGGGAATCAACTACTGCAGGAGTGGAATCAAGGACTGCTGTGGATAGCTGAATTTGACTCAGCTGAGTCTGAATGTTGTTAGGTTCAAACTGGCCCCCTTCTGTTGACTGCTGCGACTGGATTACAGAGATGCAGAATTCTTCCAATTTGGGCAGTGTAGAAGAATCTGAAGAATCCTCTGAGTTTGGTTGCTACGGAAGGGAGAAAATGGAGCAAAAGCATGAAATACTTATAGTATACCAAGAATTAAATCTTTTTTGTTTCCTTATATACAAACACAAATATTTTTCCTATCGTAATAAATAAAACTCTTCACTTTCAAGAACCTAATGCTCTCTAGAAAAAGAAAGTCTTTCTCTAACTTAATAAGCGTAAATTTAATTGAAGAAACACTGAAAACCCACCATGAGGAAAGGAATCAGATTCTATTTCTATTCTATTACCATACTGTCATTGCTGAAGTAGGTATAGTCCAGGGTAATTTAACAGCATTTATCTTCAGTGATGTTGATGGGCATCAACATCATCATTAATACATGACTAAAGAGGGCCTATGAAGACCAAGCTGTAACAACTGAGCTAAAAGGCTTATAGTCTCGGATTTCCCTATAGCAAAATGAAACAATATTGTATAAACAGAAAACTTAGGCTTGTAAGTTTTTCAGGCTTACATGTAATAGACATTTTATAGCAGTAAATGTTCCTTCTGTGGCAAAACCTATAGCAGCTCATTTTCTTTTTTTTTTTGGCCGGGGCTGGGTTTGAACCCGCCACCTCCGGCATATGGAACCGGCACCCTACTCACTGAGCCACAGGCGCCGCCCTGAGCAGCTCATTTTCAAAGATGGTTGGCATGAATGTGGCTTCTATCTGTGGTCCCCAACACTTGGGCTACAGAATGGTACCAGTCCATGGCGTGTTAGAAACCAAGCTGCACAGCAGGAGGTGAGTGACCAGTGAGCAAGCAAAGCTTCATCTGTATTTATGGCCTCTCTCCATCACTTGCATCACTGCCTAAGCTCCGCCTCCTGTTATCTTCCACCCTCCTTACCTCCCACCCCGGTGGAAAAATTATCTTGCGTGAAACCAGTTCCTGGTGTCAAAAAGACTGGGGACTGCTGGCTTACATAATTATAGAATATAATTCTATTCTGTGTGTATAACTGCTGTGTGTTTAACCATTTTTGGTAGCAGAAATAAAAATCTATAGCTATACTGGGCCATACAATATGTTATTTTAGAAAACCAAAAACCTGGATTGAAATTTTTCCTTAGTTTTTGCAACTCACACATGTGGTTTAGCTACCTTTTAAGTTTATCCTCATTTAAAAATGAAGCTGTCAGTGAATTCTTTTAATAAAGCTGTAATGATAATTAACTAAATATTTATTCATAAACTTTTATTTTATTTATTTTTTTTGAGATAGAGTCTCAGGCTGGTCTTGAACTTATGAGCACAAGCAATCCCCCACCTCAGCCTCCCACAGTGTTAGGATTATAGACATCAGCCTTGGCGCCTGGCTAATATCAAACTTTTAAAACTGGGAAGATCACTAGTCCAAATCAGTCCTTGCAGATGGGCAAACTGTGGCTCCAAAAGGTAATTTGTCAAACTTGCAAGTTTAGGCAGTGGTAAAGAGTAGGCCCTGGATTATACAACTCCCAGACCAGTGCTTTTACACCATGCCCTGCCTATTTCAGCTGTTTAATGGACAAAAATGAGAAACATTTTTAAAAGCTACTATTTTTCTCCTTTCTGATAGCTTTTCACTCCAAAAAGAAAGAACATAGGTGAATGCTTTTTAAATTTCTTTCTTTTTTTTTATTTTATGTTTATAATGCTTTTTAAATTTCAATGAATTTTTTAAAGTAAGTCCTGGAGTCAATTTAAGAAATTAATTGAAAAATAAGGGCTTGGTGCTTATAGCTCAGCAGCTAGGGTGCCGGCCACATACAAAGCAGCCGGGCCTGCCAAACAACAAGGACAAGTACAACCAAAAAATAGCTGGCCGTTGTAGTGGATGCCTGTAGTACCAGCTAGTTGGGAGGCTGAGGCAAGAGAATTGCTTAAGCCCAAGAGTTTGAGGTTGCTCTGAGCTATGATGCCACAGCACTCTACCCAGGGCAACATAGTGAGACTCTGTCTCAAAAAGAAAGAAAGAAAGAAAGAAAACAAATGTAAGTCTCTTCCTCCCAATAGTAATCTAGAGTCTTGCTGCTCAAAGTATTCTTCCCTAATCAGTAACATCAACATTACCAGGAAGCTTGGTGGACATGAAGTCTTTAGTCCCTGCCCCAGATCTGCAAACTCAGAATTTGATAAGAATCCAAGGTGATTTGTATGCACGTTATAGCTTGTAGAACACTGCTCTATAAGATTTATCCCTCTGTAGCTATCAATGATGGACTACCTCTTACTTATTTAGTAATTAATATACCACAATGTAACTAGAGGTTAGTTTCGAGAAACATGTGCATGATTTCTTAAATATGACAATATGCTATCAAAAGCACAGTCCCAAATCACTTCATATCCACTAGAATGGCTATAATACAAATACAGGTTGTAAGTAAAGGTGTTTTCCAAATCAGGCACAAGGAATAAGGTACAAGTGGCACTCTTATCAGCTAAGAAGACAGGTCAGAGTTTGAGGCTGACAAAACAGCTAGGCCTTGAGGGACATGGTTCCAGAAAAAAGAGAACAGCAGAGGAGTCCAACAATCTGCTTATAAATCCCCTAAAACATTGGCCAAGTCCTAAGCTATACGTGTATACAGTGAGACCTTAGAAACCCAATACAAAATAGCAGCTGGGAGGCTAAATAAGATTAGCAGAGACTATGGTCGTTTTTTGGTGCTGAGGGACAGGATCGCATCTGAGTCCTACTAGGATGGAGGAAGTTAGGCAACCTCCGAAGTTTTCAGTTGAGATCCCCAAAGAATCGTGCTTTAGGAGTAAGGAATAAGAACAAAGCCTAAAACCAAGCCCCAATGTATCTGTTAAGGTGATTTGCTGGTATCTCCTAGCCAAATGACAACTTGATCCTCTTTGGAGGAAGATAATTCATTCACAGCCCCTATAATTTTTTTTCTATAATGTCCAACATTTGGTTAAAAGAATCATGAGGGATGCTCTCTCTTTCTCCCAACATCCTGACCAAACCAGGAACAAATAGAGGGGAAAATAAAAGAGAATAAGAACAGACCTAAAGGTGATTCAAACATTTTTGGAGTTACCTGAAAACAACTTGTCAAGAAAGTAGAGGAAATGATAAACAGATGAAAATATTAAGAATTTGAACGGACAACTGGAATTTATAAAAAAGAATCAAATAGATACTCTAGAAGTGAAAAATAATATTCCTGAAATCCAGCAAATTGGGTCCCCTAGAAGACAGGATTAGTGTACAAGAAGAAGAATCAAGAGAAAAATCTTTAAACTGAACGCTGCAAGGACAACAACAACAAAAGGGAATGTAAACAAGATAACAGGGTTCAACAGGCATGTGGGACTGAGTAAAAAGTTTTATCTTCTTAAAACTAGAATGTCAGTAGGAAAGAAGAGAGAGAACCAATCAGAAGAAATATTTTGTTGAGATAAATGGGCCAGAATTTTCCAAAACTGATAAAGGGCATCAACTTTCTGATTCAATAACCTCAGTGAACCAAAGCAGGATAAACCCAAAGGAAATCACATCTAGATATATAATGTGTATAATCAAAGAGATGACAGCTAAGGACAGAAAAGTCTAAAAAAGCTAGAAAAAAAGACACTACCAGGGCAGCACCCGTGGCTCAAAGGAGTGGGGCATTAGCCCCATATACCAGATAACTGACAGCTAGCATTATATAGCACAAGCCAGAACATAACAGAATGACATCTTCAAAGAGATGAAAGCAAAAAGTGCCTGCCTAAAATCCCACACTCAGGAGGAAAAATCTATTGAAAAGACAGATGAAATAAAGACCAAAAAAAAAAAAAAAATCTGAGAAAATATGTTGTCAGTAGACCAACAAATAATAATAAATATTATTAAAAACAATATTATTAAAATAATATTATTAAAAATAATTATTAAATAATTATTATTAAAATATTATTAAAAATATTATTAAAAACAATAATAATAATAATAATCTTCAGGTTGAAGGAAAATTATCCAGGATAGAAGCACACAGTAACAGGAAGGATAAATGTAACAGGTGGTTTAATGTAAATGAATACTCACTGTTTAAACATATGTCATATGTAAACACCCTGGTCAAAAAGAAAAACTTGCTTATTTTTTCTCTAGGTAGAAGAAAGTAATTATTTTGTTAAAAGGCTCTCTTGGGGGGTGGAGGCAAGATGGCCGACTGGAGCCAGCTTTCCAGTGAGGCACCTGTCCAGAAGGAGAGTTAAAGGACAGAAGTTTAGCAAGTAAGCTGATAGTTTGGAGCTGAGCCAAGAGAGGTTGAAGAACGCACATTAACCCTGCTGAAGTGAGCTGCGACTTCAATGAAACAAACAATAGGTACGAAATCCAACACCAAGTGGACGGGAATCCCCTCCTCCGTGAGAACGGCTTGCAGTATACTTTCTACATACAAACAAGTGAGAAGAGTTCAGATCCCCTCCTATTTTATCCCACAGGAGAGACCTTCTAAAAACCAGAACTCCTTCCCCAAAGAGGACCTACCAGTGTGCCATGGCACTCTCCTGCCAGGCATAAAACTGTATAAAACTGTATATATTCTATACCTGCACTTCTGAACTCCCAGCAGTCCCCTCCACTCTCACCCCAAGGTTTGGAAGCCTGTCCCCCATGGAGTCCAGATTCTTGGGCATTTTCTCGAGAGGTGTGGACAAGGCGTGGGCTGTTGCTGGTCTGTGCTGATTCTGAGGCATGGGAGTAAGGAGAAGATGGTGAACTGAGGGAACCATACGGGAGAAGGAGAGGCGGTGCCCCATGGCACAGAGTAGCAGCGGCAGCAGTGGGAATAAAAGTGCTCACACCCCTGGGGATATTTTGGAAGGACACTTCCTGCCTATCTGGGCAACCAGAGGAAGCCAGGCATCTTCTTCAGTGGCAGCCACTGGCAGAACAGATCTGGGACAGAAACACAGGCCCCGTGAGTAAAGGGTATGCCCCAGGCGGTACTTGCCTGGGCTGAGTGTGGCGGGGGTGGAGACTAGCGGATGCAGAGATGGCATACTCCCAGGGCAGGCCTGAGCCAGAAGGACTGCTTTAGTGAGTCAAAGAAGCACCCGCCACCCTCCCCCACCACCCTCGCATCATAGCTGAGACAAAAGCAGACGGGGAGAGGCAGAAACTGAGAGCTGAATATGAGCTCTAACCATGCCCACCCCAACACAGAGTGCAACGGAGCCAGACACGCCAGCTCCAGGCAGCGGCACAGACTAGGGCTGAGTTGCAGTTTCTGTGAACTCAAATAGCACCTGGTCTGCAGGGGAATATAGCTGGCACAGAAGCAAATTCTGCCAAAATATAAGTATTAGCAACATCTATCAGGGTTGGGCTGGAAATGAGTGAACCGCTCCAGCCTCCATTAAGCACCTGAGGTTGTCAGGCCCCAGCTCCCCTTGCCGGATAGTGGCAGAGAGTGGTGGCCTGGATGAGCACACACAGATCTCCCTGTGGCTCAGGCAGGCACAAACCCCTAGAGCATCTGCTCTTTGGAGGGAACTGGGTCACAGCCCTGCGGCGTTACCAGTCACTGGGTGTGACAGAGGTGCAAGGTGGTGAATGAGGCAGCAACCTTCCCAGACTAATTCATTGCTGGGTGGGTCCTTCTGACCTCATGGAGCACCGGAGCAAGTCATACCTGAGCTGCCAGCAGACCCCTACTATCTAGTTGCCGGAGACATTTTGAACTCTCCTATCTGAGTCTGGTGCTGACTGGGACAATTGATTTGGACCTCTTGAACTGGACCAATCACCTGAGGTCTATCTAAAGTGGTACCCTGGGTGTGTGGTTGTAGGAAGGTTTGATTTTCCTTTTCCAGTTGTTGCCCATGGTGGGTGGGGTGACTTAATTGCTGGTATTTCTCTACAGCTGAGACTTCAACCCAGAGTAACTGATTCATTAGGGTAGGACAGAGACCAGCTGAAAAAAAGACAGAGCCACTTAGCCCCAACACACCAAGCAGGTCCCCAGTGTCTCAGGTCATAGCACTATACGGGTCCTTTGCAAAGCTCTAGGGGAAAAGGTACAGACACCAGTCCTAGCTCCTGGGCAAAGAGCTGGTTAATCACTACTCCAGGAGCCCCCAACCCAACTTCACCTTATCTGCTCATCTAGCCAAATGGTGTAAAATAATCATGGGGAAGAATCAGAGGAAAAACCCCAATAACGTGAATAACTAGAGTATATCAACTCCCCCAAGGAATGACATGGTGAACACAACGGAAGATCCCATTCATAAACAGATGGCTGAGATGTCAGAAATCTAATTCAGAATTTAGATTGCAAATAAGATTAATAGAATAAAGGTAAAGTTGGAATTAGAAATTCAGGAGCATTTCAAAAGTTGTCTCAAGAATTCAATGAATTCAAAAACAAAATCACCAAAGATTTTGACACATTGAGACAAGAACTTGCAGCCTGCAAAAATCTGAGAAATACAGTAGAATCCTTCAGTAACAGAGTGGAGCAAGCAGAAGAAAGGATTTCTGACATTGAAGACAAAGCTTTTGAATGCTCCCAAATGCTCAAAGAGGAAGAGTAGTGGAGAGCAAAAACAGATCATTCTCTCAGAGAGTTCTGGGATAATTAGAAAAAAAACTAATATTTGCCTTATAGGAATTCCTGAAGGAGACGAGGTAGCTTTGAAAGGCACAGATGCCCTACTTCATGAGATAATGAAGGAGAAGTTTCCAGACATGCCAAGAGATTCTGAAATTCAGATAGCAGTTTCAGAACTCCAGCACAACTCAATACGAATAAAACATCTCCTAGACACATTATAATTAACTTTGCCAAATTTAAAATGAAGGAGAAAATTCTGCAAGCAGCCAGACGTAAGAAAACCATAACCTACAAGGGGAAGAATATTAGAATGACCGCAGATCTCTCTGCTGAAACCTTTCAAGCTAGAAGAGGGTGGTCATTGACTTTTAATCTCCGAAACAAAATAACTTTCAACCCAGGATCCTGTATCCAGCTAAACCGAGTTTCATTTATAATGGAGAAATTAAATACAATAATGACATTCACATGTTGAAGAAATCTGAAATAACCAAACTAGCTCTTCAGGATATTCTCAGACCTATCCTCCATAATGACCAGTCCTCTACCACAAAAGTAAACTCACTCAGAAACTTTTGATCAAATTCCAACTTCCACGGTGGTGAAAGGATTAGAAATTAGTATACATTGCTTTGCTGTATAGAACCTAGGTGTCATCATTCCAGTGTCACCTTATCTCTTAGTGTTTGACTCCTAGGTCAGCTTGAACAGGGCTGATCTCTGTTACTTTTCTCTAATTCTCTTAAGGCTATGGAACATACTCCAAAATAGATCACATCCTAGGACACAAATCAAACCTCAATTAAAACAACTGAAATTGTACCGTGTATCTCAGACCACAAGGCAATAAAGGTGGAACTCAACTCTGACAAATATTTTCATCCCCACACAAAGGCATGGAAATTAAACAACCTTATGCTGAATGACAGTTGAGTCAAGGAAGAGATAAAGAAGGAAATTAGGGGGCAGAGACAAGGTGGCTGACTGAAGCCAGCTTTCCACAGAGGCTCCCATCCAGAAGGAGAGTTAAAGGACAGAAACTTAGCAAGTAACCTGGCAGATGAGAGCTGCGCCAAGAGAGAAGGTTGAAGAATGCACATCAACCCTGCTGAGGCGAGCTGCGACTCCAAGGATACAAACAAAAGATACAAAATACATCACCAAGCAGATGGGAGTCCCCTCCCCAATGAGAACAGCTCGGGGCACCCCATAAACAAACAAGCAGAGTTCAAAAGTCTTCCCATTATACTCCATGGGAGAGACCCCAATACTCTTTAATGAGAGCTGTACAGAAAGTAAAGCACATCTATGAATCAGCACAGGTCTAGTTCCTTATGCGACCACCTCCATAGGTTGACCAGCTTGTTAGAGTCCCTTGGGTGGTCAACTTAAATAGGCTCACTGTATTTGAGAAACATGAAACAAAAGGATTTTGTGCCAAGGTTACTGCTTTCTCCTCAAGCACTGAAAAAAAAGTGGTCTGGATTACAGGACAGAAATTGTGCTCAAAATTTATGGCTAGAGGAAAATAGAACCGAATAGTATTTTGACAACTTTTTCTTTTCCTAACATAGAGATTTAATCATTTTAATTCTAGGCTCAAGATTTCCTTTTGAAGAGATGAAAAACTATTAATTGAAATAATTTTAAGGTCAACATACATTTAACAAATATGTATTCTATCAACTGCTAAGAGTTGAGTTATTAACCACAATTTTACTTTCTAAAAATGAAATGTATTTTCTCACCCAAACCTGTCACAATAATATTCATTACATATTTACCTTTTGAATCCTGGTTGCACCAGCATTGTTCTCCTGAGAACTCAGTCCTTCTGGTTTTTGAATTTCTACTTTCATTCCACTCACAGGACCTGAAGGCTGCCATGAATCATCCCATGTATCTCCGGATGTAGAAAAACACCAATCCTACAAAAAGAAAAAAGACTATGTCAAGTGATTTGAAATATAGAGCCATATGCTCTAGAAGAGGATAATGTAGGTAAGATAAAGGCAAGAAGGTAAGGCATATAAATAAGAAAAGGTATTAACTTCCTATATAAGTGTGATTTTTCTCCTTGCTTTATTAGTCCATACCCAATATTTTGAATTCCTTTAAACACATGAATCTCAAAAATAAATACAATTCTGTTTGTAGTATTTTCTTTTTTTTTAATTTTTTTTTTTTGTAGAGACAGAGTCTCACTTTATGGCCCTCTGTAGAGTGCTGTGGCCTCACACAGCTCACAGCAACCTCCAACTCCTGGGCTGAAGCGATTCTCTTGCCTCAGCCTCCCGAGCAGCTGGGACTACAGGCGCCTGCCACAACGCCCGGCTATTTTTTGGTTGCAGTTTGGCCGGGGCCAGGTTTGAACCCGCCACCCTCGGTATATGGGGCCGGCACCTTACCAACTGAGCCACAGGCACCGCCCTGTAGTATTTTCTTTAATGCTTTTTTCATGGCTAGATTATTTTCATAATCACATAGTATTTAAACAACACAAATACTAAGGAGCCACTTAATTTCAGGTTATTTTTTCTTTCTTATGACCAGTGGAAAATAAATTTTAAACATACATAGTTAGGCCCGACATTAGCAAATATTCTGACTGCATAAATCCAGAGGTTATGTTATAAGGCTAATGCAACAAAAATAAATAAGGGAAAATAGTTTTAGTTTATTTACAGATCCTAAGGTCTTCACTAGAGGGCAATGACAAAACAAAAATCATTGAAAAGGCAGATATGTAAAATAAGCCCATGGTTTATTCCCCTCTGCTGAATCCTCTGTCCCTCTATTTACCACCATCATCAAAAACAATCATTTCTTTTTAATTATGCCCTGATAAATCCTTTTGAATTCTAGAATGTATAGTTTTCTTGAGGCCTGAACAATTAAATTTAAATTTCCTTTGGTCAACAGTGATTTGCTTTCTATTTTCTAAGGTTCTAACCTTCTGTGGTATTTCTTCACATGATGGACACGGTTTCTTTCCACCAAGCCTTGAGGTAAACAGATGGGAAGCAGCATTATCTCCATCTCCCATCTTAGCCTGCAGAGGTAACCAGTTCTCATCCCAAATATCATCACCTATGGTCACCGACTCCAGGCATGGCATTCCAGTGGGGATATCATCCTAGGATATATGAGAACACAGAGGAAAACTATAATTTACAGTTCCTATATAAACAAACATGTTTTATAATTTAGGTTTAGAATTTTTCCTGACTCCAGGTACAGTTGGCAGTTTAAATACACAATTTATTACTCTTTCCCTCCTGAAATGTCACCAAAATAAAAATAAAGAGATTTAAGGTATTATACTCCATAGACAAAAAGTACAGAAGAGGAGAAAGCAGCATTAAAATTCTGAATACAGGAAAGCAGACAAGTGACAACTGATTAAGCAGCCCTGAAAAAGTACAATACAGAGCTAGTACTGTGAAAAACTGAGAGGCAACCCAAATTTATGCCATAGGTATCTTGAAAACTCAGAAATTATTACTACAAGATTTTTGGAAGTGAGAAAGTAAAATGGAAATGAAAACCAGAACATTGGTTGAAAGTCTTGTGTGAATAGGAATTAGATCTCCAGATATCCTTCCCTGTTCCAAAGACTCAGGCAACTACACTTCCTTCTACTTGCAAGACAACCAGAAGTCTTCTGGAAGGACCAGAGGGATATTCTGGAGGGAAAAATTAAGGGTTGAGCAAACTATAAAAAAAATATTTTAAAAAAATTAAGTGAAGGTTTTTATGCTGAACAGCCAGATTCCCAATCCTCTTTTCAATAGCAAAATGGAAATTAAAAGAGTGCATGAACTTGAAAACTGACCCATAGAAATTATGTAATCTAGGGCGGCGCCTGTGGCTCAGTCGGTAGGATGCCGGTCCCATATACCGAGGGTGGTGGGTTCAAACCCGGCCCCGGACAAACTGCAACCAAAAAATAGCCGGGCGTTGTGGCGGGCGCCTGTAGTCCCAGCTACTCGGGAGGCTGAGGCAAGAGAATCGCTTAAGCCCAGGAGTTGGAGGTTGCTGTGAGCTGTGTGAGGCCACGGCACTCTACCGAGGGCCATAAAGTGAGACTCTGTCTCTACAAAAAAAAAAAAAAAAAGAAATTATGTAATCTAAATCATGAAGAATAAATGATTGGAAAAAAACCTCCAAACCAAGCAAACAAACAAACAAACAAAAAAAACAAATCAGAATCTCAGGGACTTGTAGTTACAATACCAAAAGATTTAACATTTGTGTCATTGGTGTCTCAGAAGGAGAACACAAAGAATGCAGTACAAAAAAAATTTCAAGAAATATGGCTGAAGGCTTGGTGCCCATAGCACACTGGTTACGGTGCCAGCCACATACACGTAGGCTGGCAGGTTCAAACCTAGCTTGGGCCTACTAAAAACAACAATGGCAACTGCAACAAAAAATAGCCGGGTGTTGTGGTGGGCACCTAGCTGCTTGGGAGGCTGAGGCAAGACAATTGCTTAAGCCCAAGAGTTTGAGGTTGCTGTGAGCTATGACACCATAGTACTCTACTGAGGGCAACAATGTGAGACTCTGTCTGAAAAAAAAAAGGGGTGGTGGTGCTTGTGGCTCAACAGAGTAAGGCGCTGGCCCCATATGCCAGAGGTGGTGGGTTCAAACCGAGCCCTGGACAAAAACCGCAAAAGAAAAAAAGGGAATATGGCTGAAAAACCTATGACACAGTGAAAGTTATAAACCTACAGGTTCAGGGCGGTGCCTGTGGCTCAGTGAGTAGGGCGCCGGCCCCATATGCTGATGGTGGCGGGTTCAAACCCAGCCCCAGCCAAATTGCAACAACAAAAAAAAATAACCGGGTGTTGTGGCGGGTGCCTGTAGTCCCAGCTGCTTGGGAGGCTGAGGCAAGAGAATCGCGTAAACCCAAGAGTTAGAGGTTGCTGTGAGCCGTGTGAAGTCATGGCACTCTACCCGAGGGCGGTACAGTGAGACTCTGTCTCTACAAGAAAAAAAAAAAAAGTAAACCTACAGGTTCAAGAAGTTTAACAAAACCCAAACAGGATAAACCCAAAGAAATCCATGTCTAGACAAGTTATAATTGACCTGCTGAAAGCTAAAGACAAATAGAATATCTTGAATGTAGCCAGAGAATAACAACAGATTATACATAGTATATAGAGGAATAACAATGTCAATAACTATAGATTTTTGAACCACAAGACATTAAGTGAAATGAAATTGTCAAAGTACTGAAAGAAAAGAACTGGCAACCAGATTACTGCATCCAAACATATTCCTTAATAATGAAGAAAACAAATACATTTTCAATGAAGAATAAGAGAATTCATTGTCATCAGACCTGTGCTAAATGAACTGCTAAAGAAAGTTCTTCGGAAGGAAAGATGATGGTATCAAAAGGAATCTCAGAACATCAGAGAAAGAAAGAGCAATAGAAATGATAAATATCTCTTTTTGGATTTTTAAAAATGTGTCTGAAGGTAAAAAGCAAAAGCAAACAAAAAAACCCAAAATAACCCACTATATATTTTCAATGTAAGTAGATATAATACACAAGACAAGGAAAGGATAAAGAAGGCAGAAAGGGGTAAAAGAATGCTTATGATGGTAAGATACCTATATTCCATTCAAAGTGGTAAAATATTGATTAGGTCACTGTAAAAAGTTATGAACGTATATTGTAATTCCTAGAGCAATCACTAAAAAAGCTATACAAATAGATATAATTAAAAAATACAGTAGGTAAATTAAATGGAATACTAAAAAATGCTCAACCTAAAAGAAGGCAGGAAATGGGAAGCAAAAGAATGAAAATAAGGGGAACATATAGAATAATAAAATAAAATGGTAGATCTAAAATCAAAATATCAGTAATCATAGTAAATGTAAATAGTCTAAACACAATAAGAAAAATTCAGATTGTCAGGATGGATTATAAAATAACCAAACCATATGCTATTTCAAGAAACTTACTTCACATATAATCATATAAGTAGACTAGAACTAAAATGATGGAAAAAGATATACCATGTAAATACTTTAAAAGAGCTGGAATGGCTATATTGATATCAGATAATAAAGGCTTCAGTGGAAAAAGGTAGGCTTCAGTGAACAAAAATAACTGCAGATAAAGAAAAACATTTCATAATGATAAAAGGGCAATTTACCAAGAAAAGATAATAATCCTAAATGGATACAAACTAATAATGTAGCTTCAAAATATACAAAGAAAAAACAGGCCAGGCGCAGTGGCTCACACCTATAATCACAGCACTCTGGGGGGCCAAAGCAGGTAGACTGCCTGAGCTCAGAGTTTGAGACCAGCCTGAGCCAAGAGCAAGCCCCTATCTCTAAAAATATCTAGGCATTGTGGCAGGCACCTGTAGTCCCAGCTACTTTGGAGGCTGAGGCAAAAGGATCACTTGAGCCCAAGAGTTTAAGGTTGCTGTGAGCTGTGACGCCAAGGCACTCTACTGAGGGCATCATAGTGAGACTCTGCCTCAAAAAAATAAATAAATAGGCTTGGTGACCATAGCTCAGTGAGTAGGGCGCCAGCCACATACACTGAGGCTGTTGGGTTTGAGCTCAGCCTGGGCCTGCTAAACAATAATGACAACTGCAACCAAAAAATAGCCGGGTGCTGTGACGGGCGCCTGTAGTCCCAGCTACGTGGGAGGCTGAGGCAAGAGCTCAAGAGTTTGAGGTTACTGTGAGCTATGACGCCATAGCACTCTACCGAGGGCAAAATAGTAAGACTCTGTCTCAAAAAAATATATAAATAGGCTTGGCGCTTGTAGCTCAAGTGGCTAAGGAGCCAGCCACATATACCAAAGTTCGTGGGTTTGAATCAAGCCCAGGCCTGCCAAAACAACAATGACAATTATAACCAAAAAATAGCCAGGCTGTGTGGCTGGCACCTGGAGGCTGAGGCAAGAGAATCGCTTAAGACCAGGAGTTGGAGGTTGCTGTGAGCTGTGATGCCACGGCATTCTACCCAGGGTGACAGCCTGAGGCTCTATCTCAAAAAAAAAAAAAAAAAAAAAAAATATATATATATAAATAAAATTCAAAACTCAATCAATGTAATCTACCATATGAATGATCCAAAGACAAATAATATCAACTGATGAAAAAGTATTTGTCAAAATAAACATCTATGAGAAAATTCCCAAAAAAATAGTAATAGAGGGGAATTACTTCAATTTAATAACATCTACACAAAACTTAAAACTAACATTATACTTAACACTTTTCTCCCAATGTAAGACATAAGTCATACCATTCCTGTTTAACATAGTGCTAAAAGTTCTAGCCAACTGCAATAAAACAAAAAACAGAAATAAAAGGCATGTGGATCAGAAAGGAAGAAATAAAACTGACCATATTTGTAGATGATATGATTATGTAGAAACTGCAAGGAATCTACAAAAATAATCTAAGTGAGCAAGATCACAATATATAAGATAGGGACACCCCCTCCCTCCCAAATATATTGCATTTCTATATACAAGCAATGAACATGCAGAAGCTGATTTTAAAAACACCTTTTACAAACACACCAAATAAAAAACATTAGGTATACACTCGACAAAACATGTGCAGAACCTATATAATGAAAATTTTTAAATGCTGAGGTAAAAGACCTAAATAAGAGAAGAAATATAAATGTCCATACATTAGAAGACACCATAATAAATATCTCTCTCATATATTTATCAAATAATTTAATGAAATTTCTATCAAAATCCCAGCAAGGTATTTTGTGGACAGAGACAAATTTAATCCAAAATTTATATGTAAAGTCACATAACCTAAAATACCTTAAACATGGAGCATGGTACTGGTGAATGGATATACAAACTGTGGAATATCCATACCATAAAATACTATTTAGCAATCAAAATGAACTAGTGATACATAAACAACTTGGATGAATCTCAAAGGTACAGAATTATGCTCAATGAAAGAAGCCAGTCTCATGGGGCAGCACCTGTGGCTCAGTGAGTAGGGTGCCGGCCCCATATACTGAGGATGGTGGGTTCAAACCCAGCCCCAGCCAAACTTCAACAAAAAATAGCCGGGCATTGTGGCGGGCACCTGTGGTCCTAGCTACTGGGAGGCTAAGGCAAAGAGAATTGGCTAAGCCCAAGAGCTGGAGGTTGCTGTGAGCTGTGATGTCACTGTCACTGCACTCTACGGAGGGTGACAGAATGAAACTCTGTCTCAAAAAAAAAAAAAAGAAAGAAGGCAGTCTCAAAGATAACATTATGTCTGAGTCTACTTGTATTTTTTTTTCAGTTAAGTCTTTTATAATTTTATTTTTATTTATTTTTTAGGTTTGACTGCAAATTTTATTTTTTTATTGTGAGGATTCACTGGGGGTACAAAGAGTGTATAACAAGGTTATACTGCTTGCATTTGTTAGATAAAGTCCCCCTTATAATTGTGTCCCATCCCCCAAGAGGTGTGTCACACATCGTGACCTGGAGTCCACTTATAGAACAGTTCTGAAAAGTAAAACCAGAGTAACAGAAAACAGATCAATGGTTGCTAGGGGTTAGGGATATGGGGAGACTGTGATTATGTGTATACTAGGAGTAGCATAAAGGAGTTATTTCAGGTGATAGAGTTGTTCTGCACCATGATTGTGGTATTGGTTACAGAAATCTACACATGTATTAAAATTGATACACCGTACAAAATCAATTTTACTATGTTAATTTAAAAAGATTTTAAAAGAAATAAATAGTAACACCAAAGAAAAATTACACAGGAAAGAAAAATGTGTCATGGCATATTATTTGGCTAAGCCATGAATCACATTTACGTAATCACAATAATGTAAATACTGAGTAGCAATCTAATAGAATTAGATACTAATTAGAATGACATACTGTATTAGTGAGATGGTAGGGGAGGGGACAGAGAGGACATGATTAGTATGTGCTGGGGATGAAGGGTTGAAAGAATTAACCCTCATCTTCATAATGGGAAATACATAGATAATAAAACTGAAAAATAAGGAAATAATGTAAGCACGTTATTAATGAAATAAATAGTGGTAAATTCCAAGAGCAGCAGCTAAAAGAGATGAAGACAGTTGCTCTGGGAAATAGAAGAAATGTAGGCGAAAGGGACTCTGGGGTATGTATACATAACCATTTCATCAAAATAAAAATACATCTTCCAGAAAGTTAAAAACTTTCCTAATGGGTTTTTCCTAACACTGTTTCTCAATACTAGTTTCTAAGCATAGCATAATTTTAAAAAACTGACTAAATCACGGGATAGTAACCAGCCTATGAAAGCCAGACAATGCCTCTTTTGTGATCAAGGCTATTTGCTACAATTTTGAACTTAGTGGGTTTTTTTTTTTTTTTTTGCAATTTTTGGCCAGGGCAAGGTTTGAACCCACCACCTCTAGTATATGGGGCTGGCGCTCTACTCCTTTGAGCCACAGGCGCCACCCTGATCTTGGTGGTTTTGAAAAGAGAATTTATAATACTGAAATAAGTGAGGTTTAAAGAATTATTTTATTCCAGTCCTCTTAGCTTATGAACTATATTAATTACATATTCAAGAAACTATCTTTCCTTCTCCTACCTCATTTTCTTCCTTCAGATCCTTTGGGTCTGGAATGAATAACTTTGGATCTTCTTCACAGGTCTTTTCATGGGTTTTCAAAGAACTAAATTCAGAATCCTTTAATGGCTCCTTTGACTCACATTTAGGGTGACTTAAAGACTTCTCTTCACTAATATCTTGCTAGTAGATATGAAAGATTTTTTCAATATTAATACTATTTTAAAAATCTATATGCCTATAAATTTAGGAGGAATTTTTCACTATGATTCATACAAATGCTACATTATTTTATAGCTTTATAACTCTAGGTCTTACCATTCTGTTAAACTAGTTCAGGCAACAAACATTAATTGAGCACATATATTATGAAATATCTACAGGATAGCTCTGTGGATACAAAGATGAATGCATCTTTTATACTCTAAAGGAACTAAAAAACAATACTGGGAAGACAATCAGACACAGTCTTATGAATAGAGTCATTACAGGTATATGACCAAAATATGATGGAGAGAGGACGTCTGAGAAGACGCAATGAAGGAGATAACACAAACTGTTAGGACGCTTAAAAGTTGTTAAGTAGGAATTAGCAGAGAACTGAGTGTACAGAGGTAGGAGTGTACAGAGGATACGGGAATCTTACTATGTCTAAATATAGACTGTGGTGGGATAGGAGAGTGTTCTTTTCACAGAAAAGATGGTCTTACTTCATTTCCAGGACTGAACTATGATTATGTGAAGACAGCAACAGAATGATGTCTTCAGGATATTCTAAAAATTTTGAAGGCTGAATTCAGTTCACTGAGAATGAGGAAATATAATTGTTCTAATCTAGTAATAATAATTAGGAGAAATTCAGGCTTCAGAAAGTAGCACACAGCTCCATTAATCTGAACATTAGAAATCTAAAATCCTTACATTGTTTTCAACATGCAGCAGAAAATATTCATACATATTTTTCATGACAGGTTAATCTCCCAGTAGTCAAAAGGACCTTTCCTTTTTATCTTTTCTAATAATTAGTAAATATCTACTTTTAAAATAAAATTATAGAGATGATTCTTTAAGTCAAATATATAAAACATACTAAACAGAATGTTTTTGTATTTTATTCAAAATATTTTGTTCAATTAAACAAAATATTTTTGGCTCTCAAATTAAATACATCCTATATAGTTAGGCCAGAACCAGTTATCCTGAGGAATATAATGTCAGAGGACACTGTTTTTTGTTCAAGAAACATTAAGTTCTTACTACATGCTTCAGATGCCTTTTACAGAGGTTGAGTATTCCTTATCCGAAATGCTTAGGACTGGAAGTATTTTGAATTTTGAATTTTTTTGGATTTTGGAGTATCTGCAAACACATAATGAGATATCTTGGAGGTGGGAAAGGTTCAAATAACTTCATTTGGGGTGTTTCCCATATATATATATATATGGTTTTAAGGCAATTTTATATAATATTTTAAATAATTTTGTGTATGAAACAAAGTTTTGACTATATTTTGGCTATAACCCATCACTTGAGGTCAGGTGTGGAGTTTTCCAATCGTGTATGTCGGCACTCAAAAAGTTTTAGATTTCTGAGAATTTTGGAATTCTGGATTAGGGATGTACAACCTATATAATGATGATATCAAAGAAAGAACCTGGTAAGATTGCTGGAAAGGTTAAATTAGCTAATATTAATACTGCTTTTTAACAGTATTTGCCTTGTAGTACAAGTTCAATTATTATGACCATGGGTTGAAGTAATACATAATAATATTATAATATTATCATTATTACTGTAAGGGGGAAGGTGCCAAATGATTATAGAGAATGTGACAAATGACAACACTTGAAGAACCTGAGTAGTGCAGAGGGAAGAAAAATAGCATTCAGATTCAGTATAGGGAGAATCACAACTACACAAAGGCAGCCATGGAATTTAGCAAAAGAGAGAAATGATTTAAGCGGAAGCATGACTGAAGAAAGGTTTAAAGTGTCAAATAATGAGAAAAGGTAATTCTTAAGATCACTGTGCAATTTTTTCAAACTTTCCTGTGTTTGAAAGCCTCAGTTTCTTCATCTACAAAATGAGGATTATAGTAATAAAAAGAATCATACTATTTGCAAAAACCTCTTACCAGGGTATGTAATTCACTCTCTTTTGATTGTGGACTTATCTTTCGGTCTTCATTAAAATAGTGCTGCTGGGAAGGATAACCCAGTTCTGTCAAGACAACATCCTCTGGCCCTCCACTGGATTTAGTGTATAAAGCTAAAGGGTTGAGTTCTCTGAAACCCTAGGATTAAAACAAAGAAGAAAGGGTTTACCTTTATGTGATCAAGACAGAAATGGTGAAAAGGTTAGCACTTCATAATTTTCAAATGCTTTGGAAGTATATTATCTTCCAATAGTTTCTCCATATTAACAGTTTATGATAGGTATAAAAATTATCAACATTAACAGTGATATAGGTATCACTACCATTAACTGCAAATAATAATATTGTTCTTCTCTAGAGTAAGATAAAACTAAATACTTTGGGGTAAGAGAATACTCAATTATTTAAAACACAAGTATTCACATTGAAAGGACAATCAGCGAAATGTAGTTTTTTATGTTCATCTGAAAATTACGAGTGCTGTGCATTAAGAAGATAGGAATCTCCTGGATATCTTTAAGATTAAAGAATAAACCTAATAACCTTCTGTATTAAATTCTCACATCTTGAAATGCTGAGATAAAACAAAATATATTACCCAAAACATCCAGATTGCTCTACCTTAGAAGGGACATTTTCTCGGCATACAATTGCATGGCCCTCTGTTCTCAAGACATGATGGAAATAGATGTCTTCGTTTGAGGATGTATCACATAGAAAAATGTTAAGGATTCCATCTACATATTCATCCACTACCCCTACCAATGGCTTCAAACCACACAGCTTCTGGAACTGAAAAATAGCTCTGCATGTCCAGTGTTCCTGAAATATAATCAAGATATTAGATTTTAGGTGATAGAATTAAACATGAATTACAGTAAACATATACAAAAATGAATTCTAATGAACTCTCTAGAGAGTTAAGTAGAAAAATAAAACAGTACTATAATAATACATAGAAGGATATTTATAATTCGAGGATGAGAAAAGTCAATGAAAAAGTGATAAAAAATGTGAATATGGAAAAATGTAATTATATTACATTTTTATGAGAAATTTTCTTTTCCTTTTTTTTTTTTTTGAGTCAGAGTCTCAAGCTGTCACCCTGGGTAGAGTGCCTTGGCATCATAGCTTACAGCAGCCTCCAACTCTTGGGCTCAAGTGATCATCTTGCTTCAGTTTTTATATTTTTAGTAGAAGTGGGGTTTCGCTTTTGCTTAGGCTGGTCTCTAACTCCTGAGCTCAAGCAGACTGCCAGGATTAAAGGTGTGAGCCATCACATCTGGCCGAGAAACTTTCATTTTAAGAAATGGTGAGTTAGATTATTACACCACCCCTCCAGAGAAAACTAAAATTTCTGGTAAAATGCTTTTTTTTTTTGGAGACAGAGTCTCACTATATGGCCCTCAGTACAGTGCTATGGCATCACAGCTCACAGCAACCTAAAACTCTTGGGCTTAAGCAATTCTCTTGCCTCAGCCTCCCAAGTAGCTGGGACTATGGACACCTGCCACAGTACCTGGCTATTTTTTTTTTTTTTGTTAATTTGTGGTAAAATGCTTTTTTTTTTTTTTTGTAGAGACAGAGTCTCACTGTACCGCCCTTGGTAGAGTGCCGTGGCGTCACACGGCTCACAGCAACCTCTAACTCTTGGGCTTACGCTATTTTCTTGCCTCAGCCTCCCAGCAGCTGGGACTACAGGCGCCCGCCACAACACCCGGCTATTTTTTTGTTGCAGTTTGGCCAGGGCTGGGTTTGAACCCACCACCCTTGGCATATGGGGCCGGCGCCCAACTCACTGAGCCACAGGCGCCGCCCGGTAAAATGCTTTTTAAATAAATACAAAAAGCAAACAACTGACAAGTTAGTAACATATTGTCAGGTCAAAATTGAAGGAAAAGTTGGAACTACTTTTGTCTTAAGGGTACCTGCTAATTCAGGCAAATTTGAACTTTGGTTTTGATGATCTAACTAGTCAAAGGGGGTGGATATCAAAGAAGGTCCACCCATGGTAAGGAGTTTAGATAAGCATTTTTATTCTTTAAGCTGAGTCCCTATGAGGGTACACTCTCAGAGAAATAGGGAAAAGAAATAAACTAGCTTTCACAGGAACTTGCAGCTCAATTTTCACATCACCAGGGTGGTCCATAAATCCTTAAACAGTTAATTTACATTAACATAGTTCCAAGACTGGTGGTATTCCTAGGGACCTGGCAAAAGCAAATGTAAATCTTCTCTGGAGATAAGCAACTTCTGCCTGTATTATTCAATCATTCTTACAAACAACCTTTCAAAAACCATAAGCAATACACAGGCAAAGATAAGCAAACAAAGAAACAATAAATCAAAAGTAAGAACAAACAAAAAACATAACTCAAATCTTCAATTTTAGATATTTTGATTTCTAGACAAATTATAAAACAACTAAACTTACTATGCTTAAGGGAAAAAATCCAACCAAACCAAACAGAACTCAGCGTAGTTTGAGAGCTTCTGCAGAAATCAGCAATCTATAAAAATTAATTTGGCCAAACTAACATGTTTTAGAAAGCAAAAATACAATAACCAAAATTAAAATTAAAAACCATAGGTTAATTCACTAGCAAATTAGAATTAAAAAGTAAACTGGTAAAGTGTAAGATAATTTGGAAAAAATTACCCAGATTGCAGCATGGAATGACAGATGTAAAATACAGAGGCGAAGTCAGACGACACAGAAGAAAAACTGAGGTTTCATATACTTTCAATTATGCTCCCAGAAAAAGAGGCAGAAACAGAAAGAATACATACATAAATATATTATACTAAAACCAAAGAATATGAGCAATCTTAAAACCAGCTCAAGACAAAGTACACAGCCCTTAAAGGAACATCCATTAGACTGACAGCAAGAAGCCAGTAATGAGACTTTCGATGTGCTAAAGATATTAACTGTTAACCTAGAATTTTACAATTAGTAAATATATTTTTCAGAAATATATTTAAAATTAAAATGTGTACATAAATGAGAAATGTGTAAATAAATCTAAGTCAATGTTATATTATACCAGGACCATAAACATGGTCAATTTTTTGAGGGGCAAAAAAATGAAAACATTAATTACACAAGAAGAATACCTAGAAGAGAGAATCTAAGAGATGAACCCAGTGACACATTGCCATCTGATCTTTGATAAACCAAACAAAAGCATACACTGGGGCAAAGAATCCCTCCCTATTTAATAAATTGTGCTGGGAGAACTGGTTAGCCACATGTAGGAAACTGAAACTGAACCCACACCTCTCATCATTGACAAAAATTAACTCTTGCTGGAAAAAGATTTAACAATATAAATTCTAAAAGAGAGTGTGGGGAAAACATTTGGCCCAGAAAAGATTTTATGAAGAAGACCTGCCTGGCAATTCCAACACCACCAAAAATTAAACCACTAAATTTAACACTAAAATTAACACCACTAAAAAGCTTCTGCACAGCTAAGGGTACCACAACTAAAGCAAACAGACAGCCTTTGGAATGAGAGAAGATATTTCCATACTAAGAATCTGACAAAAGGCTATTAACTAGAAGCTACAGAGAACTCAAATTAATCAACAAGAACAAGCAACCCCATTTATAAGCAGGCAAGAGACTTAAAAGAGAAACTTCTCTGCAGATGACAGATGAATGGCCAAAGAACACATGGAAAAATGCTCATCTTCTCTAATCACTGGAGAAATGCAAATCAAAACCACTCTGATTGGTGGGACCACACCTATGGTGTATCTTACAACAGTACATGTGAAATTTACTAGGTGTAGAATATAAATGTCTTAACACAATAACTAAGAAAATGCAGTGAAGGCTATGTTAACCCATTTGATGAAAATATTTCAAATTGTATATAAAACCAGCACATTATACCCCATGATTGCATTAATGTACATGGCTATGATTTAATAAAAAACAAAACAAACAAACAAAAAAAACCACTCTGAGATATCACCTAACTCCAGTGAGATCAGCCCACATCACAAAGTTTCAAATGCAGATGCTGGTGTGGATATGGAGAGAAAGGAACATTTTTACACTGCTGGTGGTGATACAGGGCAGGTGGCCCCCAGCCAGCTTGGGCAGAGCTGAAGGGCAGACCTGCCGCCTCCACCCTGGTGGTGTTGGTGCCACCACAGCAAGCACCAGTGGGTTGGAGGGTAGACAGGGGGTGCCCAACAGGAGGCGCTAGTAGCCAGAAGGGTTTAGGGCCTTATTTTCAGTCTTCTTAAACAGAAAAACTGTCAGCCTAGAATTCTGTATACTGAAAAAGTAAATTTCATGTATGAATGAGAAATAAAGACTTTTCCAGACAAGCAAACACTGAGGGAATTTGTCACAACCAGACCTGCCCTGCCACAAATACCCAGCACTGCATTACACATGCATCAGCACAACAGATATCTACCAGTGTAAAATCATCCAATAGGTAAAGACCACAGCTCCCACAAGAGGGGAAACAAAGCACTAAGGTCCTACTCAACATAATGAATAGAACAGCATCGCAAATAACAATTCTATCACCTGTTATTGGTCTGAATGCCCAATTCTAGAGACATAAGCTGGCTGAACAGATGAAAAAATACAAACCAAGTATTTTCTGTCTCTAGGAAACACATCTAACAAATAAGGACTCACAGAGACTTAAGGTAAAGAGATGGGAACAAACATTTCACACAAATGAAAACCAAAAGAAAGCAGGAGTAGCCATTCTCATATTAGGTATAATTGACTTTAAACCAACAATGGTAAAGAAAAAGATGGTCATCATATAATGGTAAAGGGAGCAATTCAAACTAACAATCCTAAATATACATGCTCCCAATATGGAGCTCCCAGATTCACAAAGCAAATTCTAGCAGACCTAAGAAAAGAGATAAACAGTAGGACCATAACTGCTGGGGATTTTATCACCCCAATGACTGAGCTGACCAGATTATTGAAGCAGAAAATGAACACTGGATTCAATAAAGCTTTAGAACAAATGGGCCTAAAGAACATTTAGAACATTCTACCCCAAAACTACTGAATCTATATTCTTCTCATCAGCACATGGAACAGTCTCCAAGACGGGTCATATATTAGGCCACAGAATATGTCTCAAAAAATTTATAAAATCTGAACTCATACAATGTATATTCTCAGACCACAGTATTAATAAAAATAGAAGTCAATTCCAAGAGAAACACACAAATCTACACAAACCATGGAAAATGAAACAATTTTCTGCTGAATGATTATTGGTCAATAATGAAATGATAGAAATAAAAAGATTCCTTTAAAGGGACAACAAAGGGGACACAAGTTATTCAAATCTATGGAATTCAGCCATAGCAGTTATAAGGGAAAATTCATAGCCTTAAATGCCTCCATCAAAAAGACAGAAAGATCACAAATTAACGACCTAATGGCACACATCTCAAGAAACTAGAACATGGGTGGCGCCTATGGCTCAAGGAGTAGGGCACCGGTCCCATATGCTGGAGGTGGCAGGTTCAATCCTAGCCCCGGCCAAAAAAAAAAAAAAAGAAACTAGAACAGAAAAAGCAAACCAAACCCAATGCCAGCAGAAGAAAAAAAAATTCAGAGAAGAACTAAACTAAACGAAAAACAATAGAGAATTTTAAAAAACCACCAAGGATCAATGAAACAAAAAGTTGATTCCTTGAAAATATAAAATCAATAGTTGCTACATTAGCCAGGAACTGAAGAATAAGGACTCAAATAAGCTCAATCATAAAAGAAAGAGGACACATTACAACTGATACCACAGAAATACAAAACATCACCCATGAATACTAAGAAAATCTCTATACACATAAACTAGAAAACAGAGGAAATGAACAAATTCCCAGAAACACACAATCTCCCAAGCTTGAATCAGGAAGAAACAGAAATCCTGAACAGACCAATAACAAATAGTGAGATCAAGATAGTAATAATAAATCTTCCAACAAAAAAAGCCCTGGACCCAATGGACTCACAGTAAATTCTACCAGACATACAAAGAAGAGCTGGTACCCATATTGCAGAAACTATTCCATAATATTGAGAAGGAGGGAATCCTCCCCATCTTTGTAGGATGCTAAAAAATAAGTAAAGAGGAGGCCAGACTATTGTTCTTTGTTGACAATATAATCTTATTATCTAGACAATCCCAAAGATCCACCAAGAGATTCCTGGAATTGTTTGATAAATTCAGCAAAGGATCAGATTACAAAATCAATGTATATAAATCAAGTTGAGAGTCAAATCAAAGACTCTATACCATTCACAATAGCTCCAAAGAAAACAAAATAGCTAGGAATAGCCTTAACCAAGGAGGTAAAAAGATCTACGGAGAATTATAAAATACTTAGGAAAAACTACAGATGATACAAAAAATGGAAAAATAGGCTATATTCATGGATCAGTAGAATCAATATTGTTAAAATATCCCTACTGTCCAAAGTAATTTACAGATTCAATACAATCCCCATCAAAATACCAATATTTCACAGATCTAGAAAAAATAATTCTATACTTTGGACCTAAAAAAGCATGCAAATAGCCAAAGTAATCTTACACAAGAATAACAAATCTGGAAGCATCACATTACCAGATATCAAACTATACAGGGCTTCTGTAACCAAAACAGCACAGTAGTGATACAGAAATACAGACATAGACCAATGTAACAAAAAAGAGAACCAAGATATAAAACCATCTACTTACAACTACTTATCTTTTAAAGGAGGCAACAACATACACTGGAGAAAAGAAGCCCTATTCAATAAATGGTTCTGGGAAAATTGGATAGCCATAAGCGGAAGAATGAAAGAGGATCCCTATTTCTCACCACTTGCAAAAATCAATTCAAGATGGATAGCTGACTTAAATGTAAGGCATAAAACCTCGAACAAAATGTAGGAAAAACTTCTAGATATTGGCTTAGGCAAAGAATTGATGACTAAGATCTCAAAGGCAATTTCAGCAACAACAACAAAATAAATGGGACTTCATTAAATTACAAAGCTTCTGCACAGCCAAAGAAATAATTAACAGACCAAATAGACAATCTCTATGGAAAACAGTATGGGGAGTTCTCAAAAAACTTAACATTTGATTCAGCAATCCTACTACTGGGCATCTAGCCAAAAGTAAAAAAAGTCATTTTATCAAAAAGATACCTGTACTTGAATGTTTATAACACACAATTCACAACTGCAAAGATGTGGTGAAATCAACCCAAGTGCTCATCAATGCATGAGTGGGTTAACTAAATGTGGTATATATACACACTGTGGAGTACTTACTCAGCCATAAAAATAAATTAATTAATGTTTCTGGCAGCAATTTGGATGGAATTAGAGACTATTATCCTAAGTGAAGTATCTCAAAAATAGAAAAACCCACACATACTCTCTAATAAATTGGAAATGATAGGGCACATATGGGTACAGAAAGAAGTAAAAATTGTTGGAAATCAAGAAGCAGGGAGGGAGAGGTTAAAACCTATCTGAAAGGTACAATGAACACTATTTGAGTGATGGGCACACTTATAGTCCTGACTAAAGCATTATAAAAGCTATCCCTGCACTCCTTTAATATTTTGAAATTTTAAAAAGATGAAAGTATTTATGTTATAATGCTAAGTGAAAAAGTAGAATACACAATAATATATTCTGATTACTACAAAAAACCCTTGCTACCAATAATCCAATAAAATAAACTGGAAGAAATACATACCAAATTTCTAAACTGGGTATGTTTGAGTGATGAAATTATAGGTAACTTTTTTTTCTGTCTTGTTTACTATAGTTTTCAGATAAAAAAATTTTTTTAAAAATTATAATCTATATGTAAGCAAATGATAAGTAGTTTAGGTTAAAAAGACAAATATGGTATAATAAATGTGTAGGTATATGTTAGTAAGAGTTCTGAAGGAAAATTATAAAGTTAGGTGCATAAGATAACTACATAAACACATGAATCTATGTGACTAAAAATGCCTCCTGCTCCATCCCACTTGAAACCTTGCCCATAAAATTACTAGAGAACTCTCTTTAAAACACATATCTGGGGTGGCACCTGTGGCTCAAAGGAGTAGGGCGCCGGCCCCATATACCAGAGGTGGTGGGTTCAAACCCGGCCCGGGCCAAAAACTGCAAAAAAATAAAAAAAATAAAAAAATAAATAAAAATAAAAAAGAAAAATATGTATCTGACTCTGGTAGTTTCCTATTTACACCCTGTAGTTGCTTCCTAGTCAATGTTCAGACTTCTGAATGTGGGTCTCCACATTAGGTTCCTGCCTATTTCTTTGACATTATTTGCCACGCACCCACTTCATCCTATAATCTGTAGCCAAACAGAACTACTTAAAATTTCTCAAATTTGAGATGTTTCATGCTACTTTCTCTTCCCATAAAATGCCTTTCCTTCTCTTTGTCCATTTATATACCTAATCTCCCTCCAAAATTCCACTTAGATTGCAACACTATTATCAGGCCCTCCCAGACAACTATGGACAGTCACAAGCACTCTTCCTTTTTTACCTCATATGGTAAAAACCTCTATTATGGCAAATTTGACACAATATGGTTTGTGTCAATGTGTCTATCTTCTACACCATATATAGTGATTTCTTTGCAGGCTGGTTCTAGAGTTTATTTTGTATCACTTTTCTTGGAACATGTTAAGCCCTCAAATGTCTGCTAATTAAGAGGAAAACAAGCAAACATTACCTCTACTGGTCTCACCCAAGCCAAAGAACAAGGGATAGCCTGAGCTGGAAGCTTTGTGTAGCAGCATCTGCAATGGAGAATAAAATTTATAAATATTTCATATTTTAAAAACTAAAATTTGTAGAATGTCTAATACATTTCTTGATTTTATTCATATAATCTCAGAGTATTTTATTTATCAAACTTAAAAGTAATGTCTTATACTATAAAGGAATCTAAGAAATTACAGTTTTTAACAGATCAACCTTCCTGCTATTCAAATGTACCTCTTAGCATGACCTTAATCATTTTCTTAATAAGACACTGAAATTTAGTATCATGGTCCATTCAAATTCATAATTATGTGAAAGATGACACAAGATATTACAATCCAATTGTCAAACAAAATGATCAGTTGTCAAATATGTACCAAGGAGAAAGAAGGATGGAAGGGAGGAAGGATACAGGAAGAAAGGCAAAAGAAAATGAAGAGAGTTTCCCAACCCACAGAGCTTCAACATTGTTCTTATCAAGTTTAACTCACTTGAGGAACCTCAGAGAGGACTTCTGAACAGTTCCAATGTTTCCAAAGTCTGGATAGAACACTTCAACTTCCTGTTTCCCAAGGACTCGATGGATAATGACCCGATACCACCACTTATCCTCTGAAATCCTCACACAACAGAGATGTCCCGGTTGGATAAAAGATTCAGGCATGACATAACGATCAGAAACCAGTTGATTAGAATAACAGCGCCTGTGGAGTTCCATAGTACAGAAATACCCATAGGGAAAGAAAAAAATTAAAGATCATTTTTATTAATGTAGTAAGAGTTGGAAAGCCTTGGCAAAAATGCAAAGATAAAATCTTGACATTTTCAATTTGCTAATGCTCATTAATGTCAATTAATTGTTTTTTGCTTTTCTCATGCAAGTCTCTTGTCTTGACCAACTTCTTCAAACAGAAATTTATATCTTGGTTTTCTTATCTCACATTCTCTGCTGAACAGAATGTAATCTGACTTCATTCCCCAGCACTCCTAAAATAGATTAGTTTTAAGACATCCATGATCTTTTAATTCCCAAATCCAATGGCCTCTCTCCAATGCCTTCAATATACTTGATCTCTGTACCATTACTGTCTTCTTTCAAACTCTTATTTAGTTTTGAAGACACAATTTTCTCCTACTTCTTCCTTGTCAATGACTATTTCTTTCTTTCTTTCTTTTTTTGAGACAGTCTCAAGCTGTTGACCTGGGTAGAGTGGTGGTGTCATAGCTCACAGCAACCTCCAACTCTTGGGCTCAAGCAATCCTCTTGCCTCAGTTTTTCTATTTTTAGTAGAGACAGGATCTTGCTTTTCCTCAGGCTGGTCTCAAACTCCTGAGCTCAAGCAATCCACCCACTGCAGCCTCCCAGAGTGCTTGGATTATAGGTGGGAGACACTGAACCCAGCCCTCAATGATTATTTATTGGCTCTGTATTGCCTTCAATACATAGAAGGTTCACTAGGATCCTATCTTTAGGAAGTGTAACAATAACAGCTCAAGAACCAGTAACTTGGGTTCAAATTCTGACTCCATTATTTATTAGCTGTGTGACTTTATCTTTCTGTGCTTCAGTTTTCTTGTTGAGGGTAGAACAATAATAAAACCTTTGTTAAAATATTTAGTAATATGTACAAATATAGTAAGCATTAATAGCTAATAAGTATTAGCTATTTATTATTATTCTTCCTATACACTGTCTCATCCATTTTCATGACACCACTACTGATAAATTCAAGATTCCTAATCACTATCTCTAGAATATCCTGCATCCCTTTCAGCTTCAAAGCTATATTTCCAACTATATAGAAAACATGCTAATTGTCCTTCAAAACCCATTATCCTCTTTCCTTTTTCCCCAGTAATAGCATTTCCAAATTTCAACTAGGTATATGGCCTTTCATATCTCCCAGGCTCCCTTACAACTAGATGTGGCTATGTGAATACTAAGTTCTGGCCAATGAAATATGAAATAAAGTCTAATTATTAAATGGTAAATTTAATGTGGATTTTACCACCATTTCTTTTAAAAAATGTGAAAATTCCAGGTTGTGTCTTTAAAAAAAAAAAAGGCCTCTCTACCAATACCCACTTCTTTTTCCACTTTCTAGTGGAAGAATGTGGTGGTGAGCCACCCTCAAGACCATGCAGATAAGAACAACATGTTATTAAGAGTAGCAAGATAAGAGAATATGGGTATCACTAAACCATGGAGCTACCATACCAGCCTGTCATGCTTAGATCTGGACTATTACGGGAACTTAGAAATAAACTTGTATCTTTTTTACACCACTATGGGATATCGTTGTAATAGCAGCTAAACCTAATATTGTTTTTTCAGATTGTCAAATGACAGCTTGGTGTCTGTAGCACAGTGGTTACTGTGCCAGCTATGTACACCGAGGCTGGTGAGTTCGAGCCTAGCCTGGGCCAGCTAAATAATGACAACTGCAACAAAAAATAGCCGGGTGTTGTGGTGGGCACCTGTAGTCCCAGCTACTTGGGAGGCTGAGGCAAGAGAATTGCTTAAGCCCAGGAGTTTGAGATTGCTGTGAGCTGTGACATGACAGCACTCTACCCAGGGCAACATAGTAAGACTCTTGTCTCAAAAACAAAAAAAAAAAAAACAAATTTTTGAATGACTACCTCATAGTCACCTTTGAGGCATGATGTATAAACTTCTAACTTGTCATCCCAACTTCAAACCTACCCAAATCTCTAAAGCCAGTTCTTTTTTGTTTGTTTTGTTTTTTTCTGATACAGAGACTCACTATTTCACCCTCGGTGGAGAACCATGATGTCACATATGGGCTTAAGCAATTCTCTTGCCTCAGCTTCTCAAGTAGCTGGGACTACAGGTGCCTGCCACAACGTACCTGGCTATTTTTTTGTAGTAGTTGTCATTTTTGATTTCAGCTGGCCTGGGCTGGGTTTGAACCTGCTAGCCTCAGTTTAGCTGAGGCCGGCATCCTACCCACTGAGCTACAGCACCACCTTAAAGCCAGTTTTTATAGTCCTCTTCTCTCCTTTGCTCTTCTCAATTCTATTCTTATCCCCTGACAATTTCACTTTGCTAATTTCTCCCAAATTTATCTCTTTTCTCTCACTCTCACCAAGACTAGCCTATTAATGGATCTTCCCTTCACACCATCCATCTTCTATACTACAAATTGAGTTATCCTTCTAAAATACAAACTCTTGATGCCCTTCTTTTCTGAAAACCTTCAGGGGTGCCTCACTGTCTACAGAGAAAGTTAAAACTGCTTTACATCATATTCAGAATCTAGCTCTTCCCTAGTCTTCCAGTTTCACATCAAGTCACTGTCCCCTAAACCTTACTTCGTACTAACTCCACTTTCCAATTTGTTGTTTCCAGAGCAGAACCCATTCCTTTGTTAATGTTGGCCTTGATACCACTGATAGGACCTGAATCTACCTATTCATACCTTGACTGGCAATTTCTAACTTATTTTTGAGGCATAGCTCAATTATTTCTGTTGTGAAGGTCTCCTCAACCTTGCCCAGACAGAACCACTTCTTTCCACGATCTCCCACTTATCTTCTTAACTAGTCATGGTGTTCACAAAGGCAAAGGCCATGCCTTACTTCTCTTTGTTGTGCTTGTGCCTCAACATCCCAACACCAAATATAGTTATTACAGTATTAATATTAAATAATAATAGCAGCCAAAATTTGAGCTAGACTCTAAGTATTTTAATTTTCACAACTCTAAAGAAGATATTGTTATTATCCCACTGTGAAGATAAGACGATGAAGTCTGGACAAGTAAAATAACTTGAAGGTCACAGAGCCAATGAGTGTGCTTCAAAACGTACAAAAATCTCATGGCATACTAGAATGAAATATACAAGGTCAGATAATTAAGTTCATGAACTCATCCTAGAAAATGTACTACATGCCTCATTGCTGAATATCACTAACGTTGGTCACCTTTTGAAGTACTTCCCTCCCCTTGGCCATCTGGTGACCATAGTAATATTCAGCAATGAAGTACATACAGCACTTTTTCTAAGATGAGTTTGCAAACTTAACTCTCTGACCTCATGAGACAGTATTTTTACAAAGTAATTATGTGACTTACATTATGCCAAGTATTATGGGGTAGGAGATAAGTAATGTGGTAAAATATTTCTGGAGATTAAAAAAATGAAATAAATCATTCTTACATATGACACCAAAATAAAAATACTGTTATTAATGAGTAAATCTAAAGTGATTGAAAAGTCCACATTTAACATGGTGTTTATTAACACAGGACATAGTTTTTACTAGAAAAAGATAATTTAGTACAGTAGCTCTCAGGATAGTCCATGAACTCCTGGGTCCTGATACGCTTGGAGGAAATCTGTAAGATCAAAACTATTTTCATAATATTGATAAATACTAACGTATTTGCCCTTTTTACTGTGTTGATAATTGCATTACTGGTATAAAAGCAACAGTGAGTAAATCTCCAGGTATCTTAACTAAATCAAAGCAGTGGCACCAAGCATCATCTATTTGTAGTCATCTACTGTCACTGCCATGCATTTACATTAAAAAAGAAAAAACAGGCTGGCTTGGTGACTCATGCCTGTAACCCTAGCACTCTGGGAGGCCAAGGTGAGTGGATTGCTTGAGCTCAGGAGTCTACGACCAGCCTAAACAAGAGCTGTCTCTACTAAAAATAAAAAACTAGCTGGATGTGTGGCAAGTGCCTGTATTCCCAAGTACTCTGGAGGCTGAGGATGAGGATCACTTGAGCCTAGGAGTTTGAGGTTGTTGTGAGCTATGATACCGTGGCACTCTAGCCAGGGGCCAATAGAGTGAGATCTTGTATTTAAAAAAAAAAAGTAGAAAAAAACCAGTTTCACTTAAAAATAAATATTACTGCTTTATCAAGGATATTAAGTTTATTAAATTTCAACCACTGAGTGATAGCATTTTCGATAGTCTGTGATAAAAACAAAAGCACACATAAAGCATTTCCCAAGTTATCTCACATGAGTTATGAACTGAACTAGCTTGCTTTTCTTGTGGAACATGACTTTTACTTAGAAGATGAGCTAGGCTTTTTTTTTTTTTTGCACCCTACACCACTTTTGCTTGATAGAACCACTAGCAAACTATGTTTATTCAGACTCAGGTATCTGACACTCATTTTCTTAAAAATGAAGTGAGCCTGTCACTTCAAGAAAATAACTGACACTATATGTTATCAATGATAAAAATGAAGCTTTAAAGTAAAAGTTAGGATTTGGGAAATGTTATATCTATTACCATGAGTGGGACAGCTCTCCAATACTTAATACTTTTCTGATGAGATCAATGATAACATTAATGAATATGATTTTTAAAAAATATTATGTGATGAGCGGCACCTGTGGCTCAAAGGAGTAGGGCGCCGGCCCCATATGCTGGAGGTGACAGGTTCAAACCCAGCCCTGGCCAAAAACTGCAAAAATAAATAAATAAATAAATAAAATAAAATAAAAATTATGTGGTGAAATGTGTTAACACTTGGAATAATTGTTTCCTAAATGACCAATATATGATATTATAAAGTTATATGTGGGTAAAAAAAGATCCATTCAGAGATGGTTTCATTTGAGTACATGCTTAGAAGAACCCTATACTTGCTTTAATGCTCTGCTATTATTTTCTTGAAATTCTCAATTTTTAAACAAGGACCCCTGTATTTTAATTTGGCACTGGGGTCTGCAATTACATAAACAGATTTGGAGCCATTCAAAGTGCAATGTACTGGAGTATAAAAAGTTCAAATTTTGCACTGTAACTAAGAAACTTCCATTTGTCAAGTTTGGGCATAATATCAAGAACGAATATCCACAATTTTCTGAAAAGGCTATTAAAATACTTTTTAACAAACCAAGTTCAGTGTGAGGCCAAATGTTTTCATATACTTCAACCAAAACAACATATCTCAATAGAAGCAAATCTTAAAACCCAATTTTCTTCTAGTAAGCCAGACATTAAAGAGATCTGTTAAAATATGTAACAATGCCACTCTTCTAATATTTTTGGAAAATAGTTATTTTTAATAAAATATTATTTATATTACATATGGATTTTTAAAGTTTGAAGTTCTTTTTTTTTGTTGTTGTTGTTGAGACAGGGTCCCACCCTATGCCCCTGAGCAGAGTGCAGTGGGCCTGGTAGCTCACCACAACCTCAGACTTGGGCTGCAGGCACCCGCTGCCTCAGCCTCCGGAAGCCGCTGGGATTACAGGCGCCCGGCTGGGTTTTTCCATTTTTTTCATGAGTCGGGGTCTCACTGTCGCTCAGGCGAGTCCCAGTGGCTCACGCCTGTAATCCCAGCACTGTGGGAGGCTAAGGAGGGAGAATTGCTTGAGCTCAAAAGTTTGCAGTTTTAATTTCTATGTAAATATTGATAAACAAAGGTTCTCTTGGGGATCTAATTTTTTTTTGAGATAGGGTCTCACAGGTTGCCCAGGTTAGAGTGAAGTGGTGCTGTCATAGCTCACTATAACCTCAAACTCCTGGTTTAAATGATCCTGCTGCTTCAGCCTTCATAGTAGCTAGGACTACAAGTACATGACACCACTCCCAGCTGATTTTTCTATCTTTTGTAGAGATGGGGGTCCTACTGCATTGCTCAGGCTAGTCTCACTCAAACTCCTGGTCTCATGCAATCTCTCAAAAGGGTAGGATTACAGACAGGAGGCACTGTACCCAGTTTGTTCCTAATTTTTAAAGACTCCTAAGACCAAAATATTTGAGAACTGTTGAATAAGAGAGTAAGATACATGAAAAATAAATTGAAAACAACGGAACTCCTACCGCATTTCAATCATCATGTCTTCAAGTAACTCTGATGAATCCCTGCTATAGATACGGATGTAGAATTGACTAGGAGAGATGATATACTCCACAAAGACCCCTACAAGGGTACTGGTATCTAATGGTGGAAGTCTGCATAATTTCTTGTCCCGTACAGCGTCTGGTGGGATGTCATGATTTGCCACTGGCAGGCTGAGCTGTGATTTGTTCATTTCTAGTTGCTACAAGAAAAACAAAATCAAAGAAACCATTATACATCTCTGGGAAACATTCCAAACCCTATGACAATGTTTCACAAAGTATATTTCATGAATCACCTCTATCAGAATTACCTGGAAAACTATAAAATACAGTTTCTTGGGCTCTATTTTAGACTTACTGATTCAGAATACCTGAAAATGGAGCCCACAATTACACATTAAAAAAAAAAATTCCCCAGGTGGTTCTTACCTATATCAAAATAAGGAAGTTTTTGCCTTATCATATTAAAGAGTTTAAAAGTATGTTACTTTTATAGTTTTACTAAAACTGCTGTATACAAAATTAGAAATACAATACTTCAAATATTTAGGGCTGAACTAAGGTGGATTCTTATCTTACCCAAACATATCAACAGTCAAAGATAAACTTTAAGGAATAGGTTAAATTTCAAACTAATATTTCTATCAAAAATAGGGTTTCTCAAACATTCTCATTCTAAGATATATTATTTTCCTCTAGGCCTTCCTATTGTCCTCTGGAAACTATAGCAGGTTCTCCAAACAAAACTTCTTCCATCCATAAAAGAAGCCAGGTATGGAGGATAGAAGGAAAGAGAAATAAGCAATTAATTTCTTAGTAATAACAAAATATAGTAACAAGAGGGGTATCGCCTGTGGCTCAAAAAGTAGGGCGCTGGTCCCATATACTAGGGGTGGCGAGTTCGAGCCCGGCTCCGGCCAAAAACTGTAAAAAAAAAAAAAAAAAAGTAACAAGTAATAAGAACACAAAAAGGGAGAATTGTGTGTGGAGAGGTATAATAAAGGGGGGGCAATGTGTCAAACGGTCTATAAAACCAGTATATGGTGCCCCCGATCATATTAATGTACACAGCTATGATTTAATAAAAAAAAAAAAAAGAAAAGAAAAGCACCCTATAATTGAAATGGTGTAGGGGCAATTTGCCACAGTTGTTGAGGCATACAGCCAAAACAGAGCTCTTCAATTTTTCCCTCTAAAGCCTCTGAGGGTTTTCAAGCCTATACTTTGAAACACATGGATAAAGAATCAGCAATGTCATAAGAGGATTGTCAAATTTCAAAACATCTAAAAGAACTTTAAAATGTGGCTTAAGGGGAAAAGCTAGGTATATAAAATACTGAAAATTTGAAGAAATGCGATATAAGGTAACTTCAGATCAAAGATCTGGTGTCGTCCAAGAAATGATATATCTAAAAATAAGACTTTTATAAAAGAATTTTGGTTTAAAGAAATATTCATTCAATTAATTTCCATAATGCTGAGTATCTCCAGTGCACAACGTCTTCAAACTTTACTCACCAGCTGTAAAGGCTTTACCACCAGATTGGGCTTCTTGTAAATCTTCTGTTGTGGCTCTTTATAGTTTTTTGAAGGGCAATCCCATGAAGTCCCCTTGATTGGAGTAGCAGACAGTGAATTTCTAGGGGGACTGGAGACATAAGCTTTGGCTTCTATTTTCTTATCTGATTGAACTAAACACAAATTTCTGACTGATTAAACAGCTCCATCTGAAATGGCCCAATAGAATAGCTTATGCATATTTGTTAAAATAACTGCCCAAGTGTTACTAAGCACCTTTTATGTGCCAGGCACTGGGGAGACAATGACAAATGAGAGATAATGAATCTATCCTTGCGGACCTTTTAGTGTGAAGAGATATAAGGGAAGTCCTAGATAAAAACAGAGGTTAAATTATTTGTGCTATGGAGCAGAGGGACTGCAGTCTGGCAAGGCTTCTTAAACGTTAGTAAAAGACTTTACTTTTTCAATATCCTGATGTCAATTTATTTTTTGTTCAAATTAAGCAGTGAACATTAATTTTCACAATGTATGTGAATATTTAATGTATTTCCATAGTATGATTCATTAATTCTTAGAGAACTCCCAAATCAACCACATTTTGTTCAAATTTACATGCATATGACTCCAAGAGGCTGGCACATTAGAACAGACTCTTAAATAGATCTACAACCACCATGTCCCCTAAAGAAAGTTATATGCATACAAAAATGTAAGTATAAAAATATTGATCACTGTATTTTTTATAATAAAAAATGCAAGCAATCTAAATGTTCTTTAAATATACTTATTTACATAATTGCATAAAATTATAGTTTAAAATATGAAATAAACATGTACATACTAATAAGGAAAAACATCTACAATATATGAGGTATAAAAAGCAAGGATGTGCTTAATCCAGACATCCCTGACTTATGGTAGTTTGATTTAATGAAGGTATGAAAGTGACATGCATTCAATAGAAACCATACTTCAAGTACCCACACAACCAGTTTTTCACTTTCACTACGGTATTCAATAAATTACATGAGCTATTCAACAATTTATAGAACAGTCTTTGTGTTTTGCAAAGACTGGCTAACATAAGTTAAGCAACATAAGATTGGCTAACGTAAGTTGCAAGTGCAGGCTAACAAGTATTCTGAGCACTTTTAAGGTAGGTTAGACTAAGCTATAATGTTCTGTAGGTTAAGAGTTTTAAATGCATTTTCTACTTACAATCAGTTTATTGGAACATAACCCCATGTTAAGTTGAGGAGCATCTATATTTACATACTACTGTTTTTTGTATGAAAAATTATACATGTGATGATTATATAGAAGAGGTCCACTAAAACTATTAATACAGTTACCTCTGTATTGTTGAAATTGTTTAAACAGCATATACTGCTTTTGTGACTTAATAAGAAAATATAGCTATGCCTTTTATGTACATTTTAAAGTCTTGCAGGTTATATAAACATTCTAGGAGCACTAGAGCATTGTTTCTGGCGGTAAGGGAATAAAATAATGGAAAATGGTCATCTTCTACTCATCAGTGCTGTTCAGATATTTTTAGAATGAACATGAGTTACTTTAATAATCAGAAAAATAAAGATTTATGTTTCTGGAAAAAAAGCAGCTGCCAATCATAACCACTTATAGAAGCCTATGAAAACGTAAGTACCATATTACATTATAGTTTTGTAGGGTGTTGCCATTAGGAAAACTGAGTGAAGGGTACATGGAATCATTCTCTATTACTTTGTGCAATTGCATGTGTATCTATAATTATCGCAATAAAAATTTCAAAAGAAAAAAACTCCAAGCCTCACAAAAGAAAAAGAAAAAGAAAGTGTCCCAAATGTGACATGGTATCTTGGGATGAGTACAGAAACAGAAAAAGGATATTCTTAGAAAAACTGGTAAAATCAGAATATAGTGTGGAGTTTAATTAATAGTAATATTCCAATGTTAATTTCTTAGTTTTGACTAAGTATCATGGTAATATAAGATACTAATATTAGAGGAAATTGGATGAGGGTATATGAGAATGCTCTATTACCTTTATAACTTTTCTGTAAAGCTAAAATTATCACCAAATAAAAAATACTTTAAAATACAAGTGCTCAGACTTAAAACACACCCATTTATTCTGGAGCTCCAAGTATTTCTAAAAAAGATTATGAAGCACAGTCTGAGTTAAGAACCACTGAACTATCAGACCACCATTTTAAAAAGTTTATTTCCTTCAGAATTATCCAGAAATCTGAACAATGAAGAAAGTCATTTTAAAAATTCAGATGGTTTTTAAGGATACTATAGAATTATAACAAATTCACCAGAAAGGATAACACTGTATGTCATCATTTCATGGCTATTATTTCATACTTTCTTTTTCTTTGCCCTTATAAGGACAAATAAAAATGAGGTTTTCATCCTACTGTGGTTCAACTCACCAGGTGGTAGAGGCTTCTTATCAGCATCAAACACTATTAAGTCTTGTTCTCCTTCCCTGAACTCAACGTGGAGAATGTCACTAAGAGCTCCAACAAGTTCTGTCACATTTAGAAAGCCCAATTTTTTGGGTGAAAGCTGCTCTTTAAAAGTTAACTGTCACAAAAATTAGAAAGTATATGAAAAAACATTAGATAATTGAAATATAACATGTAAAGGTGTACTTGGAGAATGCTCCATTTTGAACTTAAAAAAATCTTTGAGGGTCACCGAACCCAAATATTACAGTAAATAAAGGCTTACTTCCATATGTCTATAAAACAAACCAGGAGACCAAGAATCCCTTATCATAAAATTTCTAGCGCATTATTAAGTTCCTTTTAGAGAAACTATTAATCTGAAGCAAATATTACGGGACCTTTTAACCTCCTTTTTTTTTTTTTTTTTTTGGGAGACAGAGTCTCACTATGTCACCCTTGGTAGAGTGCCATGGCATTACAGCTTACAGAAACCTCAAACTCTTGGACGTAAGTGATTCTCTTGCCTCAGCCTCCCAAGTAGCTGGGATTATAGATGCCTGCCACAATGCCCGGCTATTTTTTGGCTGTAGTTGCCATTGTTGTTTGGCAGGCTGGGCTGGGTTCGAACCTACCAGCCCTGGTGTATGTGGCTGGTGTCCCAGCCGCTTAAGCTATAGGCACCAAGCCTTAACCTCTTACCTCTTACCTATACCTTAAGCTATAGGTGCCAAGCCTTAACTTCTTACCTATACCTTTTAATAATGTCTGACCATAGAGCAAAAATCTTAAAAAAAAAAAAAGAGGGAGATGTATAACATACTAATATCATAACAGAACTATTGATAGTTCTCTAATTCTCAAGAAAGATGATATTCACTACCACTTCCAACATGCAGAAAGATACTAGTTTAAAAATATTTTAAAATATAAAAAAAGAATATTTAAAAATAGTTCCTTGAATTTTGCTTGGTATTTCACCTTAGAAGTTGGGATAAACAAGCAGATGTTTAGCAGTGTATTTCCTACAGTATACAGTTTGATTTTTCTTGCCTTAGAAAAGCCATACCAAATAAAGATATGAGATAACCCATATAGAATAGATATATAGTAGAACCTCTATAGCTAATCACTTTCTTAAGTTGACCTAATTTTCATGGATCAGACATGCACCACATGTACAGTAGGCCTAGTTCATTATGTTGAACACCTCTGTATGTTGACTAATTTGTTTTGGTCCCTTGGGTGGTCAACTTACAGAGGTTCTACTGTATAAAATATATTCATCAATCAGTTAGTAATCACCTTCCTGGAAGTAACCATTATTACCAGTTTCTTGTTGCAGCTTTCCAGAAATCTGTCAAAATTCACACATGCTTCAATATAAACTACATATATTGTACATATTTTGCTTTTAGTACATGATATCAATAAATGAAACTTAGTTGTTTTGCTTTGTGATTCTGAAAGTCAGCTCCTTTTAAAAGGTTAGTTGAATCAATTCAGTTAGTTGAGCCAATTCATTAATATGTTAGGTATATTTTATCCTAATTCCTATGTTATGCTTTCTGCTTTGACTTAGGAAGAAGCCATGAAGAAGTTATTTCTACTCCCACTCTCCTTACTTTGCTTCCATCCACAGCCCAATTTTAGTTATATTATTTTCTCCTTAGAGTTTAGATTCAAGCCATATATTATATGTACCTATTCCCATTACATGATTTTACTTCCTGCCAGTCTAGAGTTTGCAGACAAACAAACTCATAGTAAAATACTTTTGTTTTCTGCAAATTGGGAACTGAGTCCACTGACCCAATGAGACTCGTATGTGACCTCTTTGACAAGACTGTAACTGATGCTGTATTCTAAAAAGGCCCATAATATCTGATGGTCTCTTTACTGGTGTTGTTAGGAGCCATTACTTTATCAAGGATTTTAACATATTACATTTTAATTCTATCAATTCCTTTTTATTATTAATCTGGATTACATAGTTTGTTTATTCAGTCATACCAGTTTATTTGGGAAAGCCAAGATAAGTGAATGGCTCTATTTAATGTTTTTAAAGAAAACATTTTCTATCACTTTCCATACTAACCTATTGGTTCTTTAAATACGTGAACTTACAGAATTAAATATGTTTGAAGGGCTTCCAACCATTGCAATAATTACCTTTACTGAAGTCTGAAACCTATTTAAGTGGACCCCTGATCCTTTCATGTGAATCTCATCTTTAACAGTTTCTTTATTGGTCTGGTGTGACAAGATATTCCAGGCTCAATTTACGTAATTAGAGTATCCCTGCATATACAATTAGAATTATCCTGGGAGTGGGGGGTGAGGGAGTGTCACAGTGTATGGCACACCTCTCGAGGGCGGGACACAATAATAAGAAGGACTTTACCTAACAAATCCAATCAGTATAACCTAACTCTTTGTACCCTCAATGAATTCTAAATAAAATAATTATATACTAGAAAAAAATTATCCCATAATTTGCTTATACCAAATTATATAATGGTCTCGGAATTTTACTACTATTACCACCACCAATAAAACAAAATATTTTTGTATGCTCACTCCTTCCCTTTACGTCATTTGTACACATCTACTTTATCCACATTGTCAGAGTATATAGACATTATATACTACATTCTCTCCTGTCAAGCGTTCATTTGGTCTTAGTTATGTGGAATTTACATGTCTCTAGTGATTTTGGTTATTTGTAGTCCTTTCTCTAGTAGGTTCCTTTGGAAGGGCTCATGACAACAATTGTTCTTGAATTCTTACATAATATTAGCTGGTCTAACTCTCTGAAGTTTTGCTAACTACAAAATCCTTGGCTCACATTTTGAGCATATAAAATATGTCACTCCCTTTTCTTCTATCATAAAACATAACTTTGAAAAGGTTTAATAATCTAATTTTCCTTTTGTAAGTTACTTGCTCTTTTTATGTTAATGCTTATTGACGTTTTTTTCTTTTTCCTTGTAGTCCAGTAATTTGGTATTGGTCATTCTGGGTTGATATTCTTAGATAAGAAGTGTGTTTTTCAATGTAGAGTAAAAACTTCCATTTCAGTAAAGTTTACTTGAGTTATAGTTTTCAGTATGTTTGTTCCTTTCTTTAATTTTATTATTCACTTGTTGGCTCTTCTTTGCCTATTTTCAATACCTGTCACTTTCTCTTGAATCCTTTTTATCTTTCCTTGCTTTTTTCCCTGACATTTTCTTATGAAAAACTCCAACATGGAAAAAGTGAAAGAATTAGACAATGAATTCCACTCTACCACCTAGACTATATAAGTACTCTGCTGTATTTGCTTTGTCCTCTATGTATCCATCCATCTTCATGCTATAAACCCAATTATATAATGCTATAACTTTGGCTTTAAACAGTCATTTTTTTTTTTTTTTAAGATAGAATCTCACTATGTTGCCCTTGGTAGAGTTCTGTGGCCTCACAACTCACAGCAACCTCAAACTCTTGGACTTGAGCCCGTCTCTTGCCTCAGCCTCCCAAGTAGCTGGGACTTACAGGCACCCACCACAACGTCTGGCTATTTTGTTGTTATTGTAGTTTTCATTGTTTAGCAGGCCCAGGCTAGGTTCGAACCCACCAGCCCCAGTGTATGTGGCCGGCGCCCTAACCAGTGAACTAGGGGCATCGAGCAAAACAGTCTTATTTTAATAAAATAAAGCAGTCTTTATAAATACCCATATATTTACCATGTCCTTTGTTCTTTAATCCTTTCTGAAGATTCAAGTTCCAATTGGCATCATTCCCTTCAATCTGAAGAACATTCTTTAGCATTTCTTATAGTGCTGGTCTGCTTACAATTCTCTATTTTTGGTTATTTTAAAATGCCTTTAATTTTACCTTCATTGTTGATATTATCACTGTATATAAGATATTGGTTAATAGTGTTTTGCTTTTGAGCACTTCAAAGATGCCATTCTATTATCCTATAGTCTTATTTCTGGTAAAAGGTCAGCCATCATTTGTATCACTATTTCCCTAAATGCAATGTGTCAATTTTTTCTAGCTGCTTTCAGAATCTAATTATATATGGCTTTCTGCAGTTTGACTATGATGTGCCTATGTAAGGCTTTCTCTGTATTCCTTGTTTGGGATTTTCTGGGCTTCTTCTTTTACAAGATTCAGGGAATCTTTTGCCATTATCTTTTCAAGCATATATTTTTTTGCTTACATTTTCTTGGACTTAAATTACTCATGTTAGACTACATTGTACTGTCCCACAGGTTTCAGGTGTCTCAGGTTCTGTTAGATTTTAGTTGTTCTCACTATTCTTCAAATTGGATAATTTCTATTGATGTCCTGAAGCTTACTGATGCTTTTTTCTGCCATTTCCAACTGGATATTGCAGTGAATGTTTTTACTTTAGGTATTCTGTGAAAATGTTTAGTGATCTAATTTTCTCTTATAAGTTACTTGCTCTTTTAACGCTCAATGAAGTTTTTTCCCAGTGAAAATGGTCTATAAGATCATTTGATTTTTAGTTTTTTTCCCTCCACTTAGACATCCTATTTGTTTAATCTGAACATATCCCTTTAGGTCCTTTAACATGGTTATAGAGCTCATTTAAAACCTTTTTTGGTAATTTCAATATCTGCACCATCTCAAAGATAGTTTCCACTGATTATTTTTTCTCTTTCCCAAAGGTCACACTTTTTTTTTCCACTAACCTAATAATTTGGTTTGTATCCTGGGCAGCATGATAGATGTGTTGTAAAGCCCTAGAATATTTTATACTCCTTTGGAAACTGTTGCTTTTTGCTTTGTTTAATCAGGGAGTTAATTTGGCTGAACTTAAACCCAAATCTGTAATAGGTGACAACTGAAATATCACAAGATCTTTTAGCCTTAAAAGAACAAGGGCTGCTCTAAGTCTGCTCCAAACATGTAGGTCAAAAGTCAACCAGAGACCTGGGCAGAGCTTTATGTGTAGGATTTACTACTTTGTATGGATACTTTTCTCCATCCTGAGATATTCTCCCTCTCCTCTCATTTTTTCAGCTGCTTAGGTAGCTACAAATTCTACCATCTGGTTCCTCAAGTTCCTAATCCCAAGCACTCGATGGCAACTGCCATCAGACCAAGATTCAGGCAAGCAAATAAGGTATCATTCTTTTGCCCAGGTTCTGACTACCCTCTAGTTTCTGCTTCATTTTGGCCAGTTTCTATAGATTGTGGTTTTTATGTTTTATCAAAAATCTGTAATAGTTAACTACAGAATTGTTCTAACATAGGCTACTCAAACATAATACTATCTTAATTTGTTTGCATGCCTTAGTTTCTCACTAGACTTCAAAAACCTTAGATACAGAGCTTTTTATGCTTGGATATTCAGTGCCTCCTTCATTTCCTTTTGGTTTTCAAAGTGCTCCTCTTTTTATCTAATATTTTTCTTAAGGAACTATTTGCTGTATTTTTTGCTTTTATAATCCTTATAGCTTAGTCTTCACTTTTTTTTTTTTTTTTTGTAGAGACAGAGTCTCACTGTACCGCCCTCGGGTAGAGTGTCGTGGCGTCACACGGCTCACAGCAACCTCTAGCTCTTGGGCTTACGCGATTCTCTTGCCTCAGCCTCCCGAGCAGCTGGGACTACAGGCGCCCGCCACAACGCCCGGCTAATTTCCAGTGTAACAAAGAAAGCTTTTATTTAAGAAAAAAAAAGTTTAAGAGCACTCCAAAGAGTTGGAAGCGGATTCCTCTCATGAAGAAGTAAGAGAGAGACTAAAATGATATTTCTAGTTGTTCCCAGAGTCCTGTCACCTTATTTCAAAATTCATGTAATTAAGATTTATATTGTCGGCTTGGTGCATGTTGTTCAGCGGCTAGGGCGCCAGCCACATATATGGGAGCTGGCAGGTTCGAATCCAGCCCGGGCCTGCCAAACAACAATGACAACTACAACCCAAAAATAGCCGGGCCTTCTGGCGGGCGCCTGTAGTCCCAGCTACTTGGGAGGCTCAGGCAAGAGAATCGCTTAAGCCCAAGAGTTTGAGGTTGCTGTGAGCTGTGACGCCACAGTACTCTACCCAGGGTGACATAGTGAGACTATGTCTCAAAAGAAAAAAAAAAGATTTACATTGTCTTATATCATTTTAACACATCTTTTTGAAATGGCAGGTTTCAGTTTAGATCTGTCACAGGTACACATTTCTGAAATGCTTTCATTGTCTATGTCTATCATCTATAAATAGCATAGAAAGGTGATGTACCTTAACCGTTACACTATACTACCTCACAATATCTCTGTATCTGTAAATATACTATAGCTTTCATGTCATAGCAGTTAAGAGTTAGGATTCTGAAGCCAGGCTACCCAGAATCCTAACTCTGGGTTAGAATCCTACTCTGGCTCTACACGTACTGGCCATTGGATCCTTGGGTAAGTTACTTCCTTATGCCTCCACTTATTGTGAAAAATTAACTGAATAAGTACATGCAAGATCCTCAGAATAAAGCCTGGCATACAGCTAACATAATGTATATAGTACTTACCTTTTTAAAAATTGGATAAATGGCATTATCTGAATTATCATTCTGCAACATGATTTTTTTCATTCAACTTTCTGATTTCAAAAAAAAATGATCCATGTTGCATAGCAGATCTAATTCATTTGTTTTATACTACTAGGTGCTATTCCATTGCCTAAATGGTCGATCTCAATTTGCTCATCCATTCTCCTACTGATGGCCATTTAGTTTGGTTTTTCCTATGTTGTGATGTACATATCTTAAACGTGTCTTCATGTGTTCGTGCGTAAGTTTCTCTAGAGTCCATGTGTAGAAATGGAACTGCTGAATCCCAGAGGGTACACACCTTCAGCTTTACTCAATAATGCCAAAATGCTCTCCAAAGGGATTTTGTGCCACAAACAGTGTATGAGGTATTATTCTCTTTCTCCACGTCCCACTGACACTTGGTATTATCAGACATTAAAAATAAGTTAAACTTTATTCCAATAATAACATAAGTGATTTTAAAAATTCAAATCAATTTATTTGTTAAAGACCATATTCTTAAGTCATAATGAAGAAAAAGATCCCTAATTACAAAATCAGATGTTTAAGAGAACAGAGCTGGAGGATCAGAGGAGTAGTAACAAAATTTGTATCAAAGAAAACAAGAAACATAAGCCATTAAAACTCATGTTGGTGAAAAAGAAAACACTTACCTCAAACTCCCTAAGTAGTTTAGAAATAAACAAACCCTCTGGAAACTTAGATACAACCTAATAAATAGAAAGCAAAATGCAATATAGACACAATACAAATTCTGGGTGACAAAATATCAAAATAAGATAGTATAAATAAGTAGTAACGAAGGCAAAAAATATTAGTGAATGAATTATAGTTTTACTAAAAAAATCAGTTTCCAGTTTTAAAAAATACTGTAACAAAAGTTATTTCTAGTATTTCCAGAGTTGAAAAATTATTACGTATACTGTAATTCCACAACTCTTCACAAATTCTTACAGTAGTACTACTCAGCTTACATATTTAACTTTAGTCATATAAAATTAATATTCTACAGCATAATTTCAAGCATTTTACTTGTAGAAAAGAAACAAAATGAACACTATAGAAAACCTTGGAAAATACCAGTTAAGCAAAGAAAATATCCATAAATAGCTTTCTTGCTATATGCACAAAGATACTTATATTTAGTATAAAAATAAAGTCAATATTTCTATAACCAGTTTTAAAATATACCATATATATCTTCTCATGTAAGTACAGTTCAACATTTTTACTAGCTACAAATTTTTTTAAATAGTCAATATGTCCAAGTTCATTTGATCTCTTATTTACCTAGTTTTCATCACAAATATAATATTTTCATACTTGAGTTTTGCACATTTATCCAATGATTCACTAGGATAAATTTCTAGAAGTAGACTAACCCAATAAGGCACAAAAAGCTTTGTTTTCCTAGATTTTTCCAGATATTTTTAATACAAAGTTCTAAGTGCTTGTTTTGGCAGCACACATACTAAAATTGGAACGATACAGAGAAGATTAGCATGGCCCCTGGTGCAAGGATGACATGCAAATTCGTGAAGCATTCCTATTTTTGAGAAAAATAAAAAAAAGAAAGTTCTAATACAAACTTCAGAAAAATATAAAGTAAAAATTATTTCAAAGTACTGTAACCCAGAGACAGTTATTGCTGCATTTCAGAAACCTCGTTATGCATGAGTATACCCACCATTATTCATGATTTTATATGAAAGGACCGTACTAAATATGCTGTACAATAAAACCTCTTTTTAAAGTCCAACAATATATCATCCTTGTAAATCAATAGAGACATGCCTAAACTTTCTTATGAGCCACATGATATTGTCTAGTTTGGGCAGATAATTTAACCAATCTTTTATCAATAAATGCTTAATTTTTCTCTAATTTTGTAGTACTATAAAAAAGCCATATTGAGCACCCTTTGACAAATAATTGTTGGGTATTTGCTCAAATATCCAAACAAAATAACAGGGATTTTTTTTTTCTTTACATTTCACTCAGTGGAATCATAACAGTTGAAATGGAATACTACTATGCATTACAGGTTCTAATGGCAATCTGATTAGTAGCTTCCACCAAAAACTTAAGTGTACCTACCTTTTGGCCCAATATATAACAACCAAAGAGCTTTCATATATTAGTAAGGCAAAATAAATGAGGCCAAGGACATGAACAGCTAACTCACATAAAAAATATAAATGACCACCAAGCATATGAAAAGATGCTCAATGTAAAATATCAAGAGAAATTAAACAACTTGATTGGACAGTAACATTTCAATGCAAGTATAAATCTATTCAAACTTTTAGAGGACAATTTAGTAATATTTATAATTAAAACAAAATATTTAATACTTTTGACAGGCAATTCCATTTCTAAGTAAATGTTCATGAACATTAACTGCAGCATCTTCTTTTCAGTAGTCAAGGGTAAAACAACCCAAATTTTAATCAATCATGGATTTCACAAATGAAACATGGTACATCAACATAATGGGATACCACACACTATTGGGAATATTTGACGTACGTGTATAGAATATTGGTTGGTACTGGAAAGATCTTGAACTATTTGTCAGCAGTTATTTATTAGTTTGAGAGGAATAAGGAAGTGAAGAGAGTATTTATGGAAAAACTTGATTTCTATATAATTTTACATTAAAACTTTTTAGTAGTGTGTATTTTTGTTTTCTTTTGATTTTAAAAGAATGACATTTAGTTTGCAGCATATAAAAAATCAATACAGGGAGCAGTGCCTGTGGCTCAGTGGGTAGGGCACCAGCCCCACAAACCAAGGGTGGTGGGTTCGAACTCAGCCCCAGCCAAACTGTAACAAAAACATAGCCAGGCATTGTGGTGGGCGCCTGTGGTCCCAGCTACTCTGGAGGCTGAGGCAAGAGAATTGCCTAAGCCCAAGAGCTGGAGGTTGCTGTGAGCTGTGATACCACAGCACTCTACTGAGGGTGACAAAGTGAGATTCTGTCTTAAAAAAAAAAAAAAAATCAATACAGGGCGGCACCTGTGGCTCAGTAAGTAGGGCGCCGGCCCCATATGCCGAGGGGGGCGGTTTCAAACCCAGCCCCGGCCAAACTGCAACAAAAAAATAGCCGGGCGTTGTGGTGGGCACCGGTAGTCCCAGCTGCTCGGGAGGCTGAGGCAAGAGAATCGCGTAAGCCCAAGAGTTAGAGGTTGCTGTGAGCCATGTGACACCATGGCACTCTACCCGAGGGCGGTACAGTGAGACTCTGTCTCTATAAAAAAAAAAAAAAAAAATCAATGCAAATATAAAACTAATACATAACTACTGAAAAGTTAAACTCAACCACAAATGATATCTAAATTTATAATCAATTATTTTAATTTGTATCTTCGTAACCAAACATACTTACAAATTTTATCTTATGTTTTAGTTCTGGATTGACAGTTCCTCCAGGTCCAATTTGTGCAATAACTGATTTGAACGTATTTTCCAACTATGAAAAAAGAAAAAAATCATAGTCCCCCCTCTCAAAAAAGTCTAAGATAAATCTTAAACACTATGGAAAGAAAACGTCTACAGACGGAAATGTATTTAAATCAAGTGAATAAAATATTGCTCTTAAGAAGAGGCAGTGTAATACTTCACACCATATAAAATACACTTAGAATAGAAGGAATCTTTATGAAACTGAATACTGTAATTTTCCAGGATAACCAACATTCTTTCTAACAATCAGATTCTAATGACTTTGATTACTCAATTCCATACTCTTACCCAGAAAGGAATTTTGTTACTAATTTTCCCCTATTTATGAACGTATTCAATGGTCATTAAAGACATACTTAGTTAATGCCTAATGAAGTAGGGAAGAGATGGGGTGAAAACGATGGACTCAAAAAGGCAGCAAGAAAGGCTCTTCTGTTTTAAGAGAAGAAGAGGAAAATAATTGGTTGGAGTACACAGAAAGGCTCTGTGAATGTGAAGTCAGAAGGTAGAGTGAGTTACTATCCAATAGCTTCAGTACTCTGAGTTCAGAGAAAAGGAAAGAGAAGGTCAGATATTTGAGAAAACAGAAAAAGTAGAAAACTAAGTTGAAGAAATAATGGATGATACCCTAAACTTAGTAGGAAATGAAGACTGAAGGGGCCTGAGTTCAGGTAGCAGGAATCTCAGGATTTTAGTAGAGAGAAGTCAAAGGTGCAAAGAGGCCCAAATCAAGTAAAAAGCTGATGAATGAAAATAGTTTAAAAAATAAGCTAGAAGCACAGGTTATGATTAGAAAGCAGCAGGAAGCATATTCATACAGTGAAGTTCTGATGAATAGCCACAGCAGTAGAGAACTAATGTGGAGCGAAAAATCATGGAGTTATGTTCACTCAAGACAGTAAAGTTGATAACTAACATAAAAAAAAATTATAAATGTCAGAGACGTACAAAGATTACACAAAGACCAAAGACGTACACAAATTACCTAAAATCCTAGCACCCAGATATATCACTATTAATGTTTTTTCCTAAACTTTTCCTTTTGGTCTTTCTTCTTGCTTTCACTTGGCCTGTCATTTACAAGCCATGTGACTTTTAGATTGCAGTTTCATCTGAAAATGAAGATAATTCAATCTCTCTTGAGAGTGATGTGAAAATTCAGGGAGGTGAGGCACAAAGAATGCATGTTGTGTGGCACCGGCACCTGTGTGAGTTCATCGTGATCCTTTGCCTGCCTCTCTGGCAAGCAGCGCTCAAACTGGCAGGATTCTTTCAGGCCATTCACTACTCTTCTTTTCATCCACTATCACTAGAACCACATTCAACAGAAATCCCTCAAAGTTTTGGCAGGTCAATGGCTCCCTATCTGGCTTCTAAAGTTAAGCGTTACCCTATTTTCACATTTGCTTGGCCATTTCTATGTGGATCTGGGAAGAAGATTAGCAATAATAATTATCTTGATTACACATTCACTCATTTTTATATTGTCTACAGCTGCTTTTGCATTATTAGGCAGAGTTGAGTAGTTACAACAGAGACCATTTGGCCTGCAAAGCCTCAAATATTTACTGTGTGGCCTGTTAGAGAAAATATTTGCCAATCTTCAGTTTAGGATATCAAAACAATGGGCTCATAGCTAGGAATAGAATACTTCTCCAAAAAGAATTTTTTTTTTGCCTTAGGCTAAATGACTAAATTAAGCTGACTTACATTTAAGTAGAAGAGATTTTTGAAAGTCCAAACAAAGCTGGGGATATCCATAATTACAGAGGGCAGACGCTACAACGTGGAGAAAAAAGATCAGGAGGTAATCAGTGACTGACAAGGAAGGAAAGTAATCGAGACAGGACACTGATTTCAACAATGCTTTTAGTCTCAGATTCCTGTATACTAAACATGAAGGGGCAATAAATCACATGAATGTAACAGAACAAATTGGAAAATAAAGATGGAAAATGGCCAAATATGCCATATCCAGATAGGAGTACATACTACCAGAGAAAAGAAAGAGAAGAGGTTTGAATCATACAGATGTACTTCTCGGCTCGGTGCCCGTAGCACAGTGGTTACAGCGCCAGCCACATGCTCTGAGGCTGGTGGGTTTGAGTCCGGTCCGGGACTGCCAAACAACAATGACAACTTCAACAAGAATACAGCTGGGCACCATGATCGCATTAATGTACACAGCTACGATTTAATAAAAAAAAAAGAAAAGAAAACAGCTGGGCATTGTGGCCGGTGCCTGTAGTCCCAGCTACTTGGGAGGCTAAGGCAAGAGAATGACTTAAGCCCAAGAATTTGAGGTTGCTGTGAGCTATGACACCATAGCACTCTATCAAGGGTGACATAGTGAGACTCTGTCTCAAAAAAAAAAAAAAAAGTACTTCTCAGAAAAATGGACAAGACATAGATAATTCATGAAAAAACACTAGCCAATAAAAGCCTAAAGTTCAGGGCCAGATGTGGTGGTTTATACCCGTAACCCCAGTACTTAGGAAGCTGAGGCGGTTGGATTGCCTGAGCTAATGGGTTCAAGGCCAGCCTGAGCAAGAGCAAGACCTCATTTCTAAAAATAGCCAGATGCTGTCAAAGGTGTCTGTAGTCCCAGCTACTCGGGAGGCTGAGGCAAGAGAATTGCTTGAGCCCAAGTGTTTGAGATTGCTGTGAGCTGTGATGCCACAGCACTCTACTGAGTGACAAAGTGAAACTGTCTCAAAAAAAAAAAAGCCTAAAGTTCAACCTCAAATAAACATCAGTCAGATATAGTTATTTGTCAAATTATAAAATTGTATTCATTCAACAAATATGTACTAAGTACATACTACATGTACTGAGTGCTGTACACTGTACTGAGTGCTGGATATACATGGTCCTTGCCCTCAGGGAACTTGCAGTCTAGTGTGGGGAAACAAGTCTGAAACAATAAAATAAATATGTCATTACAATTATAATGAGTATTATGAAAAAAATATAGAGTTTGCATTACCTTTATACGTGGCACATACAGAAGTAAAAGTCAAACTCAAACAGAGAGTAAAATGGTGGTTAACAGATGCCAAGGTGTGGGGAATTTGGGAAGATGTTTGCCAAAGGACCCAAAATTCCATTTAAGAGGAGTAAGTTCAAGAGGGCTACCAGAATCAAAAAGCAATTTTCAAGTATACAACACGTTAACTGTGTATCATGGTAACTACAGTTAACGTGTTGTATCCTTGAAAATTGCTAAGAATAAATTTTAAGAGCCCTCATAATAAAAAAATGACAAGTATGTGAGGTAATACCTATGTTAAATAACTTGACTTAGCCATTCCACAAGATATACATACATCAAGACATCAAGTTATACACCATGAATATATATATTTTGTACTTGCCAATTAAAAACAAATTAATTTTTTTTAAACCCCACAGGGAAAGGTCAGGCATGGTGGCTCACACCTCTAATCCTAACACTCCGGGAGCCTGAGGTAAGTAGATTGCTTGAGCTCAGCAGTTCGAGACCAGCTTGAGCAACAGTAGAGACCCCCATCTCTAAAAATAGCCAGGCTTTGTGGCAGGTGCCTGTAATGCCAGCTACTTGGAAGGGTGAGGCAACAGATCACTTGAGCCCAAGAGTTTGAGGTTGCTGTGAGGTTGCTATGATGTCATGGCACTCTACCCATGGCGACAGAGTAAGAGTTGATATCAAAAAAACAAACAAACAAAAAAACAAAACCTCTAAATACTGGAAAGAACAAAACATTCATAAATGATATGGTAATCTACTTGGAAAACATAGGGAAATACAAAACAAATTTGGTAAGACGGTCAGTTTCAAAATAATATCTTTTAAAAAAATCAACTTTTTTCCTCATAAGCTTCACCCACCAGAATCACGAGCCATGAGCAATTAGAATTCCATTCTCAACAGCCAGAATAATACCACAACATACAATACCTAAGAATTTATTGGCAAGAAACATGCCAAACTCTAATGGAGAAAAGTATGCAGTGAAGGGGATAAGATTAATACCAGAACAGACCACTGTGACATGTTATTGAATGGATACATTTAGTAATTCATGAAGTCTCTTCAAAAATTAATTCTAAGAAATCTCATTGAAATTTTCGAACTTACAAAAGTAAGTTTCGGAAAACTTACTTTTTGGAAAAAAATAGAAGTCTGAAAAGAGACTAGTCAGGGGAGACTTGCCTTAACAAACATAAAGGTGAACTTAAAAGTAACCAAAATTAAAACTGTGTAGAACTAGCACAGAAAACACAGACCCAAAAATTATAATCCAGCTACTAAAATTATGTTTTCTTTTAAATCATTAAATAATAGAGAAACCTTTTTTTTTTTTTTTGTGGTTTTTGGCTGGGGCTAGGTTTGAACCCACCACCTCCGGCATATGGGACCGGCAACCCTACTCCTTGAGCCACAGGCGCCGCCCAGAAACCTATTTTAAACCCTGAAGCAGAAAAGGTTTTGGAGTAGGAGAATCAGGGCAGAAGTACAAGACAAAGCTTAATAGATATGATAATGCTAACTTGTGTGCTTCTATGTAAAAAAAAAAAAAAAGAACTTAGAAAAATATATTTCTAGCATATGACAGCAAAAATTCCTTGAAAATTAAGTAAAAGTTAGCTAAGCAAAATTTCTTCAACTCATTAGGATTAACATATCTCAAGAGTATATACATATATATTAAAATATTATTAATATATAGTATACATTTTATATTAAGATATATATTAAATAAAAATGTCTAGTAAACTTTAAAAATAAACTTTAATCAGTAGCCAAAAATGGATATGAAACAATTAGATTCTATGTTTAGCTTTCTGATAAGAGAAATATTTTTATACTTAACTATCTTTTAAGAATTAACATTGAGCTAATAACCACAGGCTCCTAAAGGTCATATAATCAGAAAGTATGGGAAAAAAAGACAATAAAATGCTACTGTTGATATATATATTGATACTTTCCAGAGTCACTTGGGTAAAAGCCATTTTCTTAAAATGATGATTTTCTTGAAACTAATGAAAAAGAACCAAATAGTTCATAATAATCTTGATTTCAAACGAAAAAGTAGGATTTGACCAGCATCAGTCAGTCAGCTTACCTACAAAGGAAGATAGCTAGCTGGTAGCAGGCTGGTTTCAGGTCTCTCTGGCAATAGGAAAATTACTATGAAATGAACAGAAGTGAATACTATATTTTGGTAGGACTAGAAATAATTTTTTTAGACTTGAGTTTTCTGTACCAAGAACTGCCTTTACTATTTAAAACAAAGTTATGGTTTCTACCCTCTTGTCATAATCTAGAAGATTGGGAAAATGCGTGAACAATGGTTTACAGATGCCAAATAACAGATAGCACAGAGGTGAGAGATAAGCCTTGAACTGCCCCCTCTTACAGCCTGTAGAGTTTTCAGAAGGAAGTAAAAGAAACAGAAACTGGTGGTCTAGATGAATCAAGGAGATACACCAGAGTTTGGAAAGAACAAGGATACTAAAATGTACAGGACTAAGTATGCAAAAAGAGTGGTATGGGGATAAACAGCTCTGGAGATTGAAGAGCCCTCTTAAGTTTCTGATGAATACTGATCTGTGGACGTGAGAAGTTCTTTGAAATAGAGAAACAAACAAGAAGCAACAGGCCAAATAATCCCCAGAGCTTACACTGGGCCAGGAATAATGCTTCCACCAGACAGAGTAGGGGGGAGCACTTCATAAACACATGAGGTCAAATCTTCAGAAAGGTTCCACCCCACTGGGGCCAAATCAGCCCTCCATGGAAGGCTATTCTGGACCCACAGTCTTGGTCTGCTCAGGCTGCCATAACAAAATACCATAGACCAAGTAGCTTAAAACAACAGAAATGTGTTTTCTCACAGTTCTGGATGCTGAAAAGTATAAGATCAAGGTACAGGCTGAGCACCCCAAATCTAAAAATATGACCTCTGAATTGCTCCAAAATCTGAAACAGAGTCTCAATGTGATACCACAAGTGGAAAACTCCATACCTGACTTCATGTGATCAAGTTGCCATCAAGAATCAACTTTGTTTCATGTACAAAATTACTGTATAAAACTACCTTTTTAAAATTTTTTTAAACTACCTTTAATCTATGCTTATAAGGTATAAATGCAATATAAGGAAAAGGTTATTTGAACCTTTCCCATCCCCAAAGCATCATATGTATATGCAAATATACTGAAATTCAAAAATATCTGAAATCCGAAACACTGCCAGCCTTGAGCATTTTACGTAAGGGCTATTCAGCCTCTACTACCCAATATGGCTCCTGGTGAGGACTCTCTTCCTGACTTATGGGTGGCCACCTTCTTGTCACATGCTCACATGTCTTTTTCTGGTGTGTCCACATGGAGAGAAAGCTAGTTCCCTAGTGTTTCTTTTTATAAGGCCACTCAACTGCTCACGAGAACCCCACCTCCATAACTTCATCTAGCCCTAATTACTTTGCAAAGACTCCAATCTCCTAATAACATACTGGAGGTTGGGACTTAAACATATAAACTTGGGGAGAATGTGATTCAGTCAATAGCACTCAAGTTAATAAAGCTTAGAAGAAAAATTCAAAATGATCAAATTGAGTCCAAGTAACTTTACTATGTAAAACTCAACAATGAAAAATTCACAATGTCTAGCACCAGATCAAAAGTTACTAGCCATGCAAAGAGGTAAACGAATATGATCACATCAAGAAGAAAAAAAGATATGAATAGGAAAAAATAACAAAGATGATAAAGTTAGATAAGCTCATTAGAATAGTTACTATCAATCTTGTAAATATGCTTACATGTATGTATAAGGAAAGCATACATATAATGAAGAGAGAAATGGAGGATAGAAAAAAGACCCAGAGTTAACAAGACACTATGGGTTGCAAGAAACAAACAGAAACACAAATGGAAAATCTAGAGATTAAAAATGCAATGCCCAGGGGCGGCACCTGTGGCTCAGTGGGTAGGGCAGTGGCTCCATATACGGAGGGTGGCGGGTTCAAACCCAGCCCCAGCCAAACTGCAACAACAACAACAAAAATAGCCGGGCGTTGAGGTGGGCGCCTGTGGTCCCAGCTGCTCGGGAGGCTGAGGCAAGAGATTCACCTAAGCCCAAGAGCTGGAGGTTGCCGTGAGCTGTGTGACGCCACAGAACTCTACAGTCAAGAGAATCGCCTAAGCCCAAGAGCTGGAGGTTGCTGTGAGCCGTGTGATGCCACAGAACTCTACCGAGGGCAATAAAGTGAGACTCTGTCTCTACAAAAATAATAAAAAATAAATAAAATAAAAATGCAATGCCCAATGAAAAATAATCTGGATGGTATTACGTGGTTAGATTCTACAGGAAAAATCAATTAATTTGAAGATAGCAACTGAAACTATCCAAAATTAAACACATAATGGAAGAAAAAGAGAATTACAAAAAAGAAAAGAGTCTTGGTGACCTACAAGAAAATAACAAGCAGGCTCTTTGATCCTCCCATTCATCAGACAGCTGCTGCTTCTAATGCAGCGCCAGCCACATCTCCATGACACCATGGTGAAAGTGAAGGTTGGCATAAACGGCTTTGGTCGTATTGGGTGCCTGGTCTGCTGCTTTTAACTCTAGCAAAGTGGATATTGTCGCCATCAATCAACCCCTTCATTGACCTCAACTACATTGTCTATATGTTCCAGTATGATTCCACCCATGGCAAATTCCATGGCACAGTTAAGGCTGAGAACGGGAAGCCTGTCATCAATGGAAATCCCATAACCATCTTCCAGGAGCAAGATCCCACCAAAATCAAATGGGGCAAGGCAGCTGCTGAGTATGTTGTGGAGTCCACTGGCATCTTCACCACCATGGAGAAGGCTGGGGCTCACCTACACGGGGGTGCCAAAAGGGTCATCATCTCTGCCCCTTCTGCTGATACCCCCATGTTTGTGATGGGTGTGAACTACGAGTAGTATGAAAACAGCCTCGGCATTGTCAGCAATGCCTTCTGCACCACTAATTGCTTAACCCCCTTGGCTAAGGTCATCCATGACAACTTCAGCATCACGGAGGGACTCATGACCACAGTCCATGCCATCACTGCCACCCAGAAGACTGTGGATGGCCCCTCTGGGAAGTTGTGGCGTGATGGTCACGGGGCTCTCCAGAACATCATCCCTGCCTCAACTGGTGCAGCTGAGGCTGTGGGCAAGGTCATCCCTAAGTTGAATGGGAAGCTCACTGGCATGGCCTTCCATGTCCCCACTGCCAACGTGTCAGTTGTGGATTTCATCTGCCATCTGGAGAAGGCTGCCAAATACGATGATTATACAGAAGGTGGTGAAGCAGGCATCAGAGGGCCCCCTCAAGGGCATCCTGGGTTACACCGAGCACCAGGTCGTCTCCTCTGACTTCAACAGTGACACTCATTCTTCCACCTTTGATGCTGGCATTGCCCTCAATGACCACTTTGTCAAACTCATTGCCTGGTATGATAACGAATTTGGCTATAGCAACAGGGTGGTGGATCTTATGGCCCACATGGCCTCCAAGGAGTAAGAACCCCCAGAACACCAGCCCCAGCCAGAGCATGAAAGAAAAAGAAAGGCCCTCAGCTGCTGGATGCCCCTGACTACTCAGTCCCACACCTCACTGAGAATCTCCCCTCAACACAGTTCCCACACCAGACCCCCTAAAGAATGGGAGGAGTGGAGGAAGCCCCACCTTGTCATGTAACATCAATAAAGTTCTCTGAATTCAACCAAAAAAAAAAAAAAGAGAGAGAGAGAAAAGAGAATAACAAGCAGCCTAAAATAACTGTAATCCTAGAAGAGGAAAAGAGTATTTAAAGAAAAATTTTCCAGATTTCATGAAAATTATAAACACATATATGAGTAGTTCAATAATATAAATAACTTAATGAATCCCAAGCAGGAAAAAAAAAAAGAAAACTATCCCAAGAGACACTAGAATCAAACTATCAAACTGCAGAAAAGCAATCATAAAGACACAAATCTTACAAGTATCAGACAGAAAACACATTATACCCAAAATTATTATATACTTGTCAGAAACTATGCGGACAAGAAAACAATGGAAGTGCTAAAAGGGAGGGAGAATTATCAAACTAGAATTCTATACTCAGCAAAATTATATTTCAAAAATTAAGACAAAGCCTTTCATAAAAGTATAAACTAAGAATATTCATTACCAACAGATTTAACTTAGAAGACATGTTTAAATTTTTCAGGCAGAAAATTATACTATAGGGAAATTTGGACACAAAGAATTCAAGAGTATCAGAAATAATAAATATGGGCAAACAAATTTTATCTTTTTCATTTTTAATCTTTTAAAAAGTGACTTTTGGTCATGCTCAATGGCACATGCCTGTAAGTCCAGCACTTTGGGAGGTCAAGGCAGGACTGGTTGAAGTGAGGAGTTCAAGACCAGCTTAGGCAGTATAGCAAGACAAGACCCCATCTCTTAAAAAAAAAATTATCTGGGTGTGGTGGTGCATGCTTGTAGTCCTAGGAGGACTTGGGAGGCTGAGGTGGAAGGATCCTTTGAGCCCAGGAGTTTGAGGCTGCAGTGGGGTATGATCATGCCACTGCATTTCAGCCCGAATTACGGAGTAAGATGCTGTCTTTTAACAAAAAATTGACTTTTTTCAATAAATATTATTGAAATAAATGTTACTTAAGTAAAAATACTTTTGAAGCAAAAACAATGTATTAATAGATATATAACATAAGAATTAAAACATATCACACAAAAGATGGGAGAGAAAATTTAAATTTATTGCCCTAAGGTTCTTACACTATCTACAAAATGGTATAATATTATATGATGGTCAACTGCAGCAAATTAGAAATATACACTGAAAACCCTAAAGCATCCCTTAAAAATATAAAACTAATTGTATGGCTAAAAAATAAAAGATAAATTTGAATCCTGAAAAAAATAATTAGGAACAAGGCAAGAATGATCTCTCTCATTACTGCTTCTTAATATCTAGCTGAAGTCCCAGCCAATGCAATAAAACAACAAAAAGAAATAAAATATACACAGATTGGGGAGGAAGAAACAAAACTTTTTATTCACAGGTAATATAATCATCTATATAGACAACAGGGAAGAATACAAAAACCTCCCAGAACTAATAAGCAATTAAGGCAAGGCTGCAAGACACAAGGTTAACATACAGTAGTCACTTTACTATACACCAGTAATAAACTCATATAATTTGAAATTAAAGACCTAATACCATTTATATGAGTACTCTCCAAAATAAAATACTTAGTTATTAATCTAACAAAATAAGTATAAAATCTATATAAAGGAAATCACAAAATTCTGATGAAAGGTCACAAAGCAGAAAACAGAGAGACTCAATATTGTCAAGATGTCAGTTTTTCCTAACTTAAATCTACAGATTCAACTGAATCCAAATCAAAATCCCAGGAAGTTATTTTGTAATTATCAACAAACTGATTTTAAGGTTTATTTCGAGAGGCAAGAGACCTAGAACATCTCACACAATATTGAAGAACAAAGTCAAAGGACTGAAACTACTCAACTTCAAGACTAAAAAGCTAAAGTAATAAAGATAGTGTGGTGCTCAGGGAACAATGAACAAGTTAGATCAGATGAACAGACTAGAGATCTCAGATTTATACCCATATAAATACAGTCAGTTGAACTTTGATAAAGGAACAAAAGAAATAACAATGAATCAAAGATACTCTTTCCAACAAATGATTTTGGAACAACTGGATATCCACTTGCGAGAAAAAAACCACAACCACTAATTCAAAATGCATCATAGACCTAAATGTAAAATTCACAGCTATAAAACATTTAAAACTAAAACAACATAGAACACCTAGATGACCTTGGATATAGTGATGACTTTTTAGAAACATCAGCAAAGCCATGATCCATGAGAGCAATAATTGCTATAGATATAGAAATAAAGTAGATTTCACTAAGATTAATTACTCCTGTGTGAAAGACAGTATCAAAGAGAAGGCACAGACTTAAAGAAAATATTTGTGAAAGACACATCTGGTAATGGACTTGACCCAAATATACCAAGAATTTGTAAACTCAATAATCACAAAACAATCCAATTTAAAAATGAACAAATGACCTGAACAAGCACCTCCCCAAGGAAGCTGTAGCCATGGCAAGTAAACATAGAAAAGACATTCAACATCATTAGGAAATTACAAATTAAAATCGCCATAAAGACACTACTACTTAAATCCAAAATGCTGACATTGCCAATACCAAATACTAACAAGCAATGTGGAGCAACAGAAAGACTCATTCACTACCAGTGAGGATGCAAAATGGTACCACTCCTTTGGAAGAGAGTTTGGCAGTTTCTTACAAAAGTCAACATATTCTTATCACACAATTCAGCAACTGTGCTCCTTGATATTTGTGATTTAAAAATTTGTCAACATAAAAATCTACCACAGATGTTTATGCAGCTTTTCTCATAACTGCCAAAACTTGGAAGCATGAAGATAGCCTTTGGTGAATGGATAAACTGATACCTCCAGACAATGGAGTATTAATCAGTGTTAAAATGAAATGAGTTATCAAGCTAAGGAAAGCCATGGAGGAAATGTAAATGCATATTACTAAGTGAAGGAAGTTACTCTGAGAAAGCTACATGGTATATGATACCAACTATATAATATTCTGGAAAAAACAGAACTATGAAGATACTAAAAAGATCACTGGTTGCCAAAGGAATAAAGGGAAAGAGAGATGACTAAGTATAGTACAAAGTATTTTGAGGGCAATAAAACTACCTGTATGATATTTCATGGTAGATACATGTTATTACACATCTGTCACAACCCACAGAATGCACAACACCAAGAATGAAACATGATGTAAACTATGGACTTTGGGTGATAATGCTGTGTCAATGTAGGTTAATCATTTGTAACTACTGTCCCATTGTGGTGCAGAATGTCAATAGTGGGGGAGGTTACCCATTTTTGCTAAATTTTACTGTGATCCTAAAACGTCTCTTAAAAACAGGTTTTAAGACTCAGTGCCTGTAGCACAGTGGTTACAGTGCCAGCCATATACACCGAGGCTGGCAGGTTCAAGCCCTGCCAGGTCAGGTAAACAACAATGACAAATGCAACAGAAAATAGCGGGGCATTGTGGTGGGCACCTGTAGTCCCAGCTACTTGGGAGGCTGAGGCAAGAGAATTGCTGAAGTCCAAGAGTTTGAGGTTGCTATGAGCTGTGATGCCACAGCACTCCATCGAGGGTGACATAGTGAAACTCTGTCTCCAAAAAAAAAAAAAAAAAAGGTTTTAAAAAGTAATCCAAAAGAATGAAAAGAAAAAACAGAATAGAAAAATGATGGATTTAAATTAGACTATATTAGTAATTTTTACATTAAATATAAATGGGCTAGGAAGAGTCAAGATAGCCAACTATAAGCAGCTTTCTCCAGAGGCTCCTGTCTGGAGGGAGAGATATTGGACGGAAGTGGACTCAGTGAAGCCAAAGGTGGGAAGCTGATCATGGAAAGAAGACGGAGAGTCACACATCATCTCTGCTGAGACAAGCTGCAGCCCAAGAAAGAGGAAAAATGACAACAAAGACCAGGTACAAAGCCCATTGCCAAGAGGACCAGAGATCCCGCCCCTAGAGGGAAGAGGCCCCCTGAGGGCTCTCTGCAAGTCAGCAGGGAACAAAAGACCTCTCACATTACCCCGGAGAGAGCCACTAAACCTGTCCTCCTCCTCCAGGGAGGTCCCACCTCTAAGCCTAGGTGTCATCCCGCCTGGCACAAAAGTGAACAAATATTTTCTCCACAATTCTGAACACACAGTTCACCCTTCCCCCTCATCCTGGCTGCATAAAGGTCTGCCCTCCCCCCACAGAGCTCAGAGTGTTTGGCTAATTCACTGAGAGGTCCAGGCATTGTGTGGGCTGCAAAACAGCAGCATGGAAACAGTGGCATATTGGAAGCAGGGGGTGCGGGAAGAGATGGATGTGCACAGAGACAGTGCACAGTGCAGACAGGAAGGCAATGACAGCCCTGTTCTGACTCTGGCAGGTGATCTTTCTTGACTCCCCATCCCACCAAAGGGGACCCTGCTCCAGCCCCACGGAATTGTGTAGATTGATCTGCTGGCAGATTTCTGCTTTCTGGCTGTTTGCTGACCCTTTGAACTCTTTTGTGTGATCAGTGTTTGTGCTGCCTGGAACAATCTGATTGGATCTCTCGACCTGAGCTGTCCTCCTAGGGACCCTCTGAGGTTGAGCAGTGGTGGTACTGTGGCAGAGAGAGAGATTCTCTTCCATCTGTCATTGGTAGGAGAGTGAGGACACTGCAGGTGTTCTTATCTTTCCCCAGTTGACATTCTAGTGTAATATTGTGACTCATTAGGATTGGGTAGAGGCAGACTGACATCAGGACAGTGCCAGCCTTCATTATCTCACTAATGAGATGGCCATCATATTCTGTCCCTTTCTGGCTGCAGCTCTGAAAGAGACCTCCACTTATTAGTGAAGAGGTGGTTAGCTCCAATTCCTGGGGCCCCGAACCAGTCTCAGCCCGTCAGTTTTAATTGCCAAATTGAGAGAAATACCCATGGGGAGAAACCAGTGGAAGAACTCTGGCAACCTGAAAAATCAGAGTAGCCCTAGAGATGACAAAGGAGATACAACAGAATATGGATGACAAAGAAGACAAAGAGAATAGAGAAAGAGATGGAAATAGAAATCCAAAAAGCAGTTCAAAAGTTGTCTCAAGCCAGGCAGGCGCGGTGGCTCACGCCTGCAATCCTACACTCTGAAAAGGCTGCGGTGCGTGGACTGCCTGAGCTCACAGGCTTGATACCAGCCTGAGCCAGAGTGAGACTTTGTCTCTAAAAACAGTGAGGCATTGTGGGAGGCACCTGTGGTCCCAGTTACTCAGGAGGCTGAGGCAACATGATCACCTGAGCCCAAGAGTTTAAGATTGCTGTGAGCTATGATGCCATAGCACTCTACCAACGGCAGCAAAGTGAGATTCTGTTCCCCCCACCCCCCCAATTTTTTTTTTTTTTTGGTCTCAAGAAATTAATGAATTCAAAGACAATGTCACCAAGGATATGGAGATAATGACAAAAGATACATCAGAGCTTACGGAACTGAAAAAGGCATTCAAGTTTTAACAGCTTCGATGGAGAAGTGGTAATTCTTCCAAGAAGGAAAAGTACCTGTACCTATGCCTTAGAGGAATAGAAAGGCAATTGTAATCACCTTAGAATTAAAATAGAATATTCCATCAGCCAATGACAACCACAGAACATTAAAAAAATTGAACTTCTTGGGAGTATTAAGCATGCGGAGCAAGATGGCAGCCGACTAACAGCTTCCTTGCATCTGGGCACCGTGAGTCTGGGGATATAGGACTCCAGGCATCTCTGGCTGGTGGGATCTGCCTATCATCACCCCTGAGAGGATACAGGGAGTCAGCGAGAGACTTCTGGACCCCAAGAGGAGGACTAAAACAGTGGAAAACCGTCCACAGGCACGAGAACTTAAAGAGCAAGAGGAAGTGAAAGGAAAATTAGGGCAAGGAAACAGATAAAAGAAATCACTCATGAGGAAGAATCAGCAGAAAACTCCAGGCAACATGAAGAACCAGTCCAGAACAACCCCGCCAAGTGACCATGAGGTAGCTACTGCAGAGGATTCCACCTATACAGAAATGTTAGGAATGACAGAAAGGGAATTTAGAATACACATGTTGAAAACAATGAAAGAAATGATGGAAACAATGAAGGAAACTGCTAATAAAGTGGAAAATAACCAAAAGGAAATCCAAAAACAGAATCAAATCAGAGATGAACGATATGAAGAATATAAAAAGGATATAGCAGAGCTGAAGGAAATGAAACAGTCAATCAGGGAACTTAAAGATGCAATGGAAACTATCAGCAACAGGTTAGACCATGCAGAAGAAAGAATTTCAGAGGTAGAAGACAAAGTTTTTGAGATAACTCAGATAGTAAAAGAGGCAGAAAAGAAGAGAGAAAGCAGAACGTTCACTGTCAGAATTATGGGACTTTATGAAGCGTTCCAACATACGAGTTATAGGAATTCCAGAAGGGGAAGAAGAATGCCCCAGAGGAATGGAAGCCATACTAGAGAATATTATAAAAGAAAATTTCCCAAATATCACCAAAGATTCTGACACACTGCTTTCAAGAGGGCTATCGGACCCCAGGTCGCCTCAACTCTAACCGAGCTTCTCCAAGACACATTGTGATGAACCTGTCCAAAGTCAAGACAAAAGAAAAGATTCTGCAAGTTGCCAGGAGTAAGCGCCAGTTGACCTACAGGGGCAAATCCATCAGAGTGACCGCAGACTTCTCTAATGAAACTTTCCAAGCAAGAAGACAATGGTCATCTACCCTTAATCTACTTAAACAGAACAATTTCCAGCCCAGAATTCTGTACCCTGCTAAGCTAAGCTTCAAAATTGATGCAGAAATCAAATCATTTACGGATATACAAACATTGAGGAAATTTGCCACAACAAGACCAGCTCTACAGGAAATACTTCAACCTGTTCTGCACACTGACCACCACAATGGATCAGCAGCAAATTAAGAACTCAGAAATTAAAGGACAGAACCAAACCTCCACACTGATGCAAAAGATAAAACTAAGCAATGGACTCTCACCAAATAAGACGAATAGAATACTACCACATTTATCAATTATCTCAATAAATGTGAATGGCTTGAATTCCCCACTGAAGAGACATAGATTGGTTGACTGGATTAAAAAACACAAGCCATCCATTTGCTGTCTGCAAGAAACACACCTGGCTTCAAAAGACAAATTAAAGCTCTGAGTCAAGGGTTGGAAGACAATTTTTCAGGCAAATGGAATTCAGAAGAAAAGAGGAGTTGCAATCTTATTTTCAGATACATGTGGATTTAAAGCAACTAAAGTCAAAAAAGACAAAGATGGTCACTTTATATTGGTCAAGGGAAAAATACAACAAGAAGACATTTCAATTCTAAATATCTATGCACCCGATTTAAATGCTCCCAGATTCTTGAAACAGACCTTACTCAGTCTGAGCAATATGATATCTGATAATACCATAATAACAGGGGACCTTAACACTCCTCTCACAGAGCTGGACAGATCCTCTAAACAGAAATTAAACAAGGATATAAGAGATTTAAATGAGACCCTAGAACAACTGTGCTTGATAGACGCATATAGAACACTCCATCCCAAAGATAAAGAATATACATTCTTCTCATCACCCCATGGAACATTCTCCAAAATTGATCATATCCTAGGACACAAAACAAATATCAACAGAATCAAAAGAATTGAAATTTTACCTTGTATCTTCTCAGACCATAAGGCACTAAGGTGGAACTCAACTCTAACAAAAATGCTCGACCCCACCCAAAGGCATGGAAACTGAACAATCTTCTGTTGAATAACAGATGGGTGAAGGAAGAAATAAAACAGGAAATCATTAACTTCCTTGAGCATAACAACAATGAAGACACAAGCTACCAAAACTTGTGGGATACTGCAAAAGCAGTTTTGAGAGGAAAATTCATCGCTTTAGATGCCTACATTCGAAAAACAGAAAGAGAGCACATCAACAATCTCACAAGAGATCTTATGGAATTGGAAAAAGAAGAACAATCTAAGCCTAAACTCAGTAGAAGAAAAGAAATATCCAACATCAAATCAGAGATCAATGAAATTGAAAACAAAAGAATCATTCAGAAAATTAATGAAACAAGGAGTTGGTTTTTTGAAAAAAATAAATAAAATAGATAAACCATTGGCCAGACTAACGAGGAATAGAAAAGTAAAATCTCTAGTAACCTCAATCAGAAATGATAAAGGGGAAATAACAACTGATCCCACAGAGATACAAGAGATCATCTCTGAATACTACCAGAAACTCTATGCCCAGAAATTTGACAATGTCAAAGAAATGGATCAATATTTGGAATCACACCCTCTCCCTAGACTCAGCCAGGAAGAAATAGAGCTCCTGAACAGACCAATTTCAAGCACTGAGATCAAAGAAACAATAAAAAAGCTTCCAACCAAAAAATGCCCTGGTCCAGATGGCTTCACTCCAGAATTCTATCAAACCTTCAAGGAAGAGCTTATTCCTGTACTGCAGAAATTATTCCAAAACATTGAGGAAGAAGGAATCTTCCCCAACACATTCTATGAAGCAAACATCACCCTGATACCAAAACCAGGAAAAGACCCAAACAAAAAGGAGAATTTCAGACCAATCTCACTCATGAACATAGATGCAAAAATTCTCAACAAAATCCTAGCCAATAGATTACAGCTTATCATCAAAAAAGTCATTCATCATGATCAAGTAGGCTTCATCCCAGGGATGCAAGGCTGGTTTAACATACGCAAGTCCATAAACGTTATCCACCATGTTAACAGAGGCAAAAATAAAGATCACATGATCCTCTCAATAGATGCAGAAAAAGCATTTGATAAAATCCAGCATCCTTTTCTAATTAGAACACTGAAGAGTATAGGCATAGGTGGCACATTTCTAAAACTGATTGAAGCTATCTATGACAAACACACAGCCAATATTTTACTGAATGGAGTAAAACTGAAAGCTTTTCCTCTTAGAACTGGAACCAGACAAGGTTGTCCTCTGTCACCTTTACTATTCAATGTAGTGCTGGAAGTTCTAGCCAATACAATTAGGCAAGACAAGGAAATAAAGGGAATCCAAAATGGGAGCAGAGGAGGTCAAACTCTCCCTCTTTGCTGATGACATGATCTTATACTTAGAGAATCCCAAAGACTCAACCACAAGACTCCTAGAAGTCATCAAAAAATACAGTAATGTTTCAGGATATAAAATCAATGTCCACAAGTCAGTAGCCTTTGTTTACACCAGTAACAGTTAAGATGAGAAGCTAATTAAGGACACAACTCCCTTCACCATAGTCTCAAAGAAAATGAAATACCTGGGAATATACCTAACGAAGGAGGTGAAGGACCTCTATAAAGAAAACTATGAAATCCTCAGAAAGGAAATAGCAGAGGATATTAACAAATGGAAGAACATACCATGCTCATGGATGGGAAGAATCAACATTGTTAAAATGTCTATACTTCCCAAAGCAATCTACCTATTCAATGCCATTCCTATCAAAATACCAACATCGTACTTTCAAGATTTGGAAAAAATGATGCTGCGTTTTGTATGGAACCGGAAAAAAACCCCGTATAGCTAAGGCAGTTCTCTGTAACAAAAATAAAGCTGGGGGCATCAGCATACCAGATTTTAGTCTGTACTACAAAGCCATAGTGCTCAAGACAGCATGGTACTGGCACAAAAACAGAGACATAGACACTTGGAATCGAATTGAACACCAAGAAATGAAACTAACATTTTACAACCACCTAATCTTTGATAAACCAAACAAGAACATACCTTGGGGGAAAGACTCCCTATTCAATAAATGGTGTTGGGAGAACTGGATGTCTACATGTAAAAGACTGAAACTGGACCCACACCTTTCCCCACTCACAAACATCGATTCAAGATGGATAAAGGACTTAAACTTAAGGCATGAAACAATAAAAATCAAAGAAAGCATAGGAAAAACACTGGAAGATATTGGCCTGGGGAAAGACTTCATGAAGAAGACTGCCATGGCAATCGCAACAACAACAAAAATAAACAGATGGGACTTCATTAAACTGAAAAGCTTCTGTACAGCTAAGGAGACAATAACCAAAGCAAAGAGACAACCTACACAATGGGAAAGGATATTTGCATATTTTCAATCAGACAAAAGCTTGATAACTAGGATCTATACAGAACTCAAATTAATCCACATGAAAAAAGCCAACAATCCCTTATATCAATGGGCAAGAGACATGAATAGAACTTTCTCTAAAGATGACAGACGAATGGCTAACAAACACATGAAAAAATGTTCATCATCTCTATATATTAGAGAAATGCAAATCAAAACAACCCTGAGATATCATCTAACCCCAGTGAGAATGGCCCACATCACAAAATCTCAAAACTGCAGATGCTGGCGTGGATGTGGAGAGAAGGGAACACTTTTACACTGCTGGTGGGACTGCAAACTAGTACAACCTTTCTGGAAGGAAGTATGGAGAAACCTCAAAGCACTCAAGCTAGACCTCCCATTTGATCCTGCAATCCCATTACTGGGCATCTACCCAGAAGGAAAAAAATCCTTTTATCATAAGGACACTTGTACTAGACTGTTTATTGCAGCTCAATTTACAATCGCCAAAATGTGGAAACAGCCTAAATGCCCACCAACCCAGGAATGGATTAACAAGCTGTGGTATATGTATACCATGGAATACTATTCAGCCATTAAAAAAAATGGAGACTTTACATCCTTCGTATTAACCTGGATGGACGTGGAAGACATTATTCTTAGTAAAGCATCACAAGAATGGAGAAGCATGAATCCTATGTACTCAATTTTGATATGAGGATAATTAATGACAATTATGATTATGGGGGGGGAACAGAAAGAGGGAAGGAGGGAGGTGGGTGGGGCCTTGGTGTGTGTCACACTTTATGGGGGCAAGACATGATTGCAAGAGGGACTTTACCTAACAATTGCAATCAGTGTAACCTGGCTTATTGTACCCTCAACGAATCCCCAACAATAAAAAAAAAAAAAAAAAAAATTTCTATACTAAACTTAAAAAAAAAAAAAAGAAAAAGGCATTCAAGGATCTTCAAAACACAGAGACCCTGAGTAATAGAGTTGAGCAGGCAGAAGAAAGGATTTTAGAAATTGAAGACAAGTCTTTTGAACTATCCCAAGCATTCAAAGAGGCAGGAAAAGGAAAATAAGAACAGAATATTCCCTAAGAGAATTAGTAATCATTCCAAAAGATCAAACATCCAAATTATAGAGATTCCTGAAGGAGAAGAGGATGGTCCTAAAGGCACAGACATTATGGTGGAGAATTTCTCAAGCACTGCAAGAGATACAGAAATTCAGATAGTTGATATTTTCAGAACCCCAGCAAAACTCAATCCAAATAAAGCATCTCCTAGACACATTGTAATTAACTTTGCCAAAGTTAATATGAAGGAGAAAATTCTGTAAACACCCAAGTGTAAGAAAAGTATTATTTACAAAAGGAAAAATATCTGGATCACCACAGATCTTTCAACCAAAACTTTTCAAGCCAGAAGTTAGTCACTGACCTTCAATCTTCTAAAACAAAACGACTTTCAGCCCAGGATCTTATATCCACCTAACTGAGTTTCATTTGTGATAGAGAAATCAAATACTTTACTGACATTGGTATGTTAAGGAAATCTGCCATAACTAGATCAGCTCTCCAGGAAATATTGAGACCCATTTTTCGTAATGACTGGCATGATGGTCTACAACCAAAGTAAAGCTACCCAGAATTTAAAGAACAAGACCTAGCTTCCATATGGTGAGAGGGTTAAAAATATGTACTGGACCTTTGAAAAACAAAAAGGTCAAAACACTACCATACCTATCAATTCTCTCAATTAATATGAATGGCTTAAATTCTCTTCTAAAGAGGCACAGGTTGGCTGACTGGATATAAACACTCAGGACAGGTATCTGTTGCCTCAAAAAGACACACATTACGTCAAAGGATAAAATAAGACTCAAGAGTGAAGGGATGGAGAACAGCAATCTAAGAAAATGGAAATCAGGAAAAAAGCAGGGGTTGCAATCTTATTTGCAGACACAATTGGATTTAAACCAATAAAAATAAGGAAAGACAAGGATGAACACTACATATTTGTCAAAGGAAACACTCAACATGAACAGATTTCAATAATTAACATTTACATGCCCTACCTGAAAGCTCCTCAATTTATAAAACAAACCCTAATGAATCTGAATAATCTGTTATCTTCCTACACTATAATAATTGGAGATTTTAACACCCCTTTGGCAGTTCTGGATTGATGCTCCAAGAAGAAACTAAACAAAGAAATAATGGACTTAAACTTGACCCTAAAACAAATTAACTTGTTATATACAGAACATTTCATCCTAATAAAACTGAATACACATTTTTCTCATTAGCCCACAGATCATCCTCCAAAACTGATCATATCTTAGGACCCAAGTCTAACTTTAACAAAGTTAAAAGAACAGAAATTATTCCTTGTATCTTCTCGGATCATCATGGAATAAAAGTTGAACTCGACAGCGACAGAAATCTTCACACTCAAAGTCACAGAAACTAAATAACCTTAGGCTGAATGATAGCTGGGTCAAAGATGAAATTAAGAAGGAAATCATCATATTTTTGTAACAAAATGATAATGAAGACACAAATTACCAAAACCTGTGAGATACTGCAAAGGCAATCCTAAGAGGGAAAATTATAGCATTAGAAACCTTTATCAAGGCTTGGTGCCCGTAGCACAGTGGTTACAGTGCCAGCTACATACACTGAGGGTGGCGGGTTCAAACCCAGCCTGGGCCAGCTAAACAACGACAACTGCAACAAAAAATAGCTGGGCATTGTGGCGGGCACCTATAGTCTCAGCTACTTGGGAGACTGAGGCAAGAGAATTGCGTCAGCCCAGGAGTAGGAGGTTACTGTGAGCTGTGACATCATGGTGCTCTACCAAGGGCGACATAGTAAGACTCTGTCTCAAAAAAAAAAAAAGCCTTCATCAAGAAAACAAAACGAGAACAAGTGAAAAACCCAATAGGCCATCTTAAACAACTGGAAAAGGAAGATCAATCTAACCCCAAACCCAGCAGAAGAAATAACCAAAATTAGAACAGAATTAAATGAAATTGAAAACAAAAGAATCAGAAGATCAATGAAAGAAAAAGTTGGTTCTTTAAAAAGATTAACAAAATTGATAAATCTCTGGCTAGACTGACCAGAAATAGAAAAGTAAAATCTCTAGTAACTTCAATCAGAAATGATAAAGGGGAAAGAACAATAAATACCACAGAAATACAAAAAAATCCTTGATTACTACCAAAAACTCTATTCTCAGAAATATGAAAATGTGAAGGAAATGGATCAATACTTGAAAGCATCCCACCTTCCTAAATTCAACCAGAAGGAATTAGAAATTTTGAATAGACCTATATGAAGTAGTGAAATAGCATCAACTATACAAAATCTTCCAAAAAAGCTCAGGACCAGATGGTTTCACATCAGAATTCTATAAAACCTTCAAAGAGGAATTAGTATCTGTATTACATAATCTATTCCATAACATAGAAAAGAAAATAGTCATCCCCAACATATTCTACGATGCAAATATACACTGATCCCCAAACCAGGAAAGGACCCAACATAGAAAACTCTAGATCAATATCATTAATATTGATGCAAAAATATTCAAGAGGATCCCAACAAATAGAATTCAATGACACATAAAAAAAAAAACAAACAAAGTTATACACCATAATCAAGGTGGTTTTATCCCAGGCTGCAAGGTTGGTTCAACATATGTAAATCAATAAATATAATACACCACATACATAAAATCAAAAACAAAGACAGGGGGTGGCGCCTGTGGCTCAGTGAGTAGGGCGCCGGCCCCATATGCTGAGGGGGGCGGGTTCAGACCCGGCCCCGGCCAAACTGCAACGAAAAAATAGCCGGGCGTTGTGGCGAGTGCCTGTAGTCCCAGCTGCTTAGGAGGCTGAGGCAAGAGAATCGTGTAAGCCCAAGAGTTAGAGGTTGCTGTGAGCCGTGTGACGCCACGGCACTCTACCGAGGGCGGTACAGTGAGACTCTGTCTCTGCAAAAAAAAAAAAAAATAATAATAATAAAAAAAAAAACAAAGACAATACAATTCTCTCAATCAATGCAGAAAAGGCTTTTGATAACATCCAGTATCCTTTCATTAGAACACTTAAGAAATAGGCTTAAATGGGACATTTCTTAAACAGAGGCCATCTGCAGCAAATCTACAGCCAGTATCATATTGAATAGAGTGAAACTGAAAGCATTTCCACTCAGATCTGGAATTGGACAAGGATGCCCATTTTTGTCACTGCTATTCAACATAGTACTGGAATCAGGCAAGAGAAGGAGATCAAGGGTATTCAAATGGGGACAGAGGAAGTAAAACTCTCTCTCTTTGCAGATGACATGATTTTATACCTGAAAAACCCTAGGGACTCAACTACAAAGTTCTCAGAAATGATCAAGGAATATAGGAGTGTCTAAGAATACAAAGTCAATACCTAAAAATCAGGAGCCTTTATATATACCAATAGTCAAGACAAGAATACAATCAAAGACTCTATTTCTTTTACAGTAGGGGCCAAAAAAGATGAAATACCTGGGAATATATCTAAGAAAGGATGTGAAAGATCTTTATAAAGAGAACTATGAAACCCTGAAAAAACAAATAGCAGAAGATGTTAACAAATAGCAAACATACGATGCTTGTGGTTGGGAAGAATCAACATTGTTAAAATGTCCATATTACCCAAAGCAATCTACAGATTTAAGGCAATCCCCATCAAAGCACCAATGTTATATGCTAAAGAACCTGAAAAAAATAGTACTTCATTTTATATGGAATCAGAAAAAAACCCAAATAGCCAATACAATTCTTAGGAATAAATACAAATCTGGAGGCACCACATTACCAAGCTTCAGGTTATGCTACAAATCTATAGCGATCAAAACAGCATGGCATGGCAAAAAAAAGAGAGACATAGATCCATGGAATACAACAGAGAATCTAGAGATGAACCCAGCCACATACTGTCATTTGATCTTTAATAAGCCAAACAAAAGCATGCATTGGGGAAAAGAATCCCTATTTAACAAATGGTGCTGGGATAACTGGTTAGCCACCTGTAGAAAACTGAAACTGGACCCACATCAGTTACCACTATAAACAGGTAATTCTCAATGGATAAAAGATTTAAATTTAAGACATGAAACTATAAAAACACTAGAAGAGAGTGCAGGGAAAACACCTGAAGTATATATTGGTCAGGGAAAATATTTTTATGAGGAAGATCCCCCTGACAACTGCAGCAACACCAAAAATACATTACTGGGATTTGATCAAGCTAAAAAGCATCCACACAGCTAAGGACTCTACAACCAAACAGACAGCCTTCAGAATGGAAGATATTTTTGCATGTTATGATTCTGACAAAGGTCTAGTAACTAAAATCTGCAGAGAACTCAAATTAATAACATATTTCTCAGAACATGCACAGCATGGTATTGGCAAAATGATCCTGAATAGAGACCTAAAATAGAAGCAAGCATCTATGAGGTCAAATTAGATCTGTATCAACAGGTGGCAAAGTAATAATGTAGTGCTGGAATAATTAGCTATTTACATGAAAACATGCTGAAAACTGAAAACTGCCTGGTACTGTCTACTAAAATTAACTTGAAATGGATATTATACCTAAATATAAGACTTAAAACCATAAAACTCTTAGAAAAGCTTTTAGAAAAACAAATTAAGTTTTTGTGACTCTGGATTAAGATCTATTAGTCAAAAACCATAAGAGAAAAATGTAATAAATTAGACCTCATCAAAATTAAAGACTTGTCAAAAAAAGATTAAGGAAATGAAGAGGTGGTCAGGGAGAAAATATTTGTATAATGTATCTCCAAGGACTCAGATCCAGAATACATAAATTTTTCCAATTCAATAAAATAACCCAAGATTTTTAAATGAGCCAAAGATTTAAACAGATATTCAAGAAAAGAAACACAAGTGGTAAGTCTACAGTATGCATATGAAAAGATGTTCATTATCTGTCATTATTATAATCCTACTTAAAACCAAAATAAGATAGCACTAACCCATCCACTCAGATGGCTAATATCTTAGAGACTGACAATATCAAATGTTAAAGAGAAGAGGAACTAGAACTCTCATACATAACTCATAGACAAGTAAAATCAGATAACCACTTGAGCAAACAGTGTTAAGTGCAAGTTAAACATACACTTACTATATGGGCCAGTAATTCAGCTCCTAAGTATCTGCCCAAGAAAAATGAGCTATGTCCATATAATACCTGGAGCAGTCATGCAGCAAAAGCATGTTGGGCCCACATAAAGTATATGCACAGCAGCTTTATTAGTAAAGGCCCAAACAGGAAACAACCCAAATATCATTTAATAGGGAATGGATAACAAATTGAGGCATATCACCACAATGGACTACTACTACAATAGGAAAAAGGAAACTATTAATATATACAACTTGGAAGAATCTCAAAAGCATCTTACTAGTTAAAGAAGACAGACACAAAAGGTTAGGTGTCGCTTGATTCTCTCTATATGAAATTTTGGAAAGTCAAAAATATAATTTTTTTTTATTTTTTATTTTTTTTTGGTAGAGACAGAGTCTTACTGTACCGCCCTCGGGTAGAGTGCCATGACATTAGACGGCTCACAGCAACCTCTAACTCTTGGGCCCACGTGATTCTCTTGCCTCAGCCTCCCAAGCAGCTGGGACCACAGGTGTCCGCCACAACACCCGGCCATTTTTTTTTTGTTGTTGTTGCAGTTTGGCCGGGGCTGGGCTTGAACCCGCCACCCTTGGCACATGGGGCCGGCGCCCTACTCACTGAGCCACAGGCGCCGCCCAAAAATATAATTTTAAATAATATTGGTTGTCTGTGGCTGTATTTTGGGAAAGAGACTATAAAGTGGCGTGAAGAACTTTCGTAGGGTAACAGAAATGTTCTGTATTTTTTTTCATGGTGATCACATGACTAGTTATTAGTCAAAACTCAAATGTACATTCTATTTTTTTTTATCAGTATTAAATCATAGCTGTGTACATTAATGCGATCATGGGGCACCATAACATTAGTTTTATAAACACACTGACACATTTTCATCACACTGGTTAATATAGCCTTCCTGGCATTTTCTTAGTTATTGTGTTAAGACAATCAAATGTACATTTTAAATGGGTAAATTTTACTACATGTAAAGTATGTTACTGAAACATTAATATCAAATTAAATGTATATGGAAATTTTAAGTTATAGAAATAAGACACTTGTATGTCTTGACCTTAATTTTCATGTGCTCGTTCTGAGCTCTATTTAAGTTAAAAGGCAATTTTAACAGGCCATTTTATTGGTTATATTATATTAGTTCTTAGTCAAAGTTCTTCAGCATTATAGTTACAGAAAAAATACCAGTATTGTGGTGCTCACAATCCTGTGTGGGCCTTTACTAATAAAGGAAACAACCCAAAAGGTCAGCCATTCAAGTGAAGATATTCATGATGTAAGTTGTAAATATGCTTCTTTAACTTTGATGATTAGCTGGAACTAGGGATACATATTTGGGAGTCATCTGCAGAAAATAGTAGAAACCACAGAGTTGATAAAATTATACTCTTCTCTCTTTCCCACCTCTTACTTCTTAGTAATCCACAGAACTGTAGGAAATGCTTAGACAAATCTGAAATAAGTGAATGACTCAATTTTTAGAAATCAGCTTTTCCATCATACTATGGATATTATGTTATAGCCATAAGTGATATAACACCACAGAACTTAAAATATTTTAGGTATGTTTACATCCCTAAACTCAAATATCTTACCTGGCTTAATTTTTCAGTGTGATTCAGTCTGGAAGTCTCCACAACATTTAACCTGGAAGTCTTTTCCATGTTCAGTATTTGCTTCGGTAGTTCCATGTTTGAAGTAGGTTGTGAAAAGCATGCCTTCACCACTGGGGAGCCTGTGGAGTATGACCCTTGTTTCATTCTAAATGGCTGGGTAAAAATTTTACCTTTTGTGAATAACAGAAGAAAGAAAAATTGTCACTAGCAATTTGTAGCCTATTTTCTGGTGGTCATATATAAAGCTTACTGTGTGCTCACGGCCTTGAACTTAGAAGTAAAAATTAAGGAAAGAAAACTCAGATTTTTTACATTAAGCTAATATATAGACTTCATCTCATAAGGTCCTTAGCACAACCCCAAGAGGCAAGTATTATTTCTATTTTAGAGATCAAGGAAACTAAGGCTTAGATTAAGTAACTTGCCTGAGATCACTCAGTACATAAGTCAGAGTCAGATTTCAATTTTAACGAAGTCACAGAGCTTAGCCAATACACATCTCTGTATGTTCCAGACTGCTCCAACATAGGTGGATACACAGTACAATTATTATTATGCTTACCTGCTGACCATCCTCTCTGCTTGTCTTCTACTACACTCTTCTTTAGTGTCAATAAAGAACCTGCTCTGGTCTGCTCTATAGAAATGACATCAGAAGCTGCATTCAACACTTCAAACATAGAGAGGAATCCATATTGCATATATTGGAATGATCGCCCAAATCGCCTGGAAAATGCTCTTTCAAAATCAGAAAGGAGAACAGGAGATAATGCTAACAGGTCCTTCAATTCACTCTTCACAACAGCAGGAAGAATAGGGGGAACCCTTCCTCGGTAAGGCACTCGCCGACGGGAGCTTGACCCAGAACACACACTGGTCCTTCCCTTCTGCATGGAGTTTCGAACCTTATGGCTGCTCCTCTGTTTTGCAACTAAACTTGCTATTCCTTTGGTAGATTCATCTGGAATGGCTAAGATGGGAAAAAAATCACATGTGAAAAATTCGTTTCCTTCTTTATCCTTGAATCTGCTTATACAGAAAGTTAACTTCCAATAAACACGTGTCCCTGGTTTCTCCATTTCCTGAACTTTGGGCAACAGCTGACTAGCTCCACTACCAGCTGATGAACTGAGAACCCACATAATATCGTTACCACTAAATAACTTCTGAATGATATGAAAGTCTTTGGGTGACCAATAAACTTCCCTACAATGCTTTTTTTGTGCTTCATGGAATTTAAAACATGTTCTGTTAATTAATACAGCCTATTCTCTTTCTCCTGACTTAAGGTACAGTAATCTGAAATTACATGCAAAATGTAGTTTTGTGAACGCACATTTGTCTGGGCAATGGTTTCTTAATCTTGGTAAGGCTCTTTGTCCACAATCTCAAAGGCTCCCTCCCATACCAAATTAAAAATCCTCCCCCTGGGATAACTGCAGAACTAGAACAATTCTTTACTAAGTGATTATTTTATTACAAAGTTTATAGACCTTCAAAAACTCCTACCTTTCAATATTACAGTACCGTCCCCACAGGGGCAGACACTAACAACATCAGGCATGTCCAACACCAGCTCCATAGTGGACCGATATCCAAGGACTCGCAGGGGTAGATGGCTGCCAACCATCAAAAGGTACTCCTTTTCCAACTGCTGTGGGGTCAAACCATCTTTGGTGGAAATGAGAAGCGACCTTATTTCTTTCCTCAGGCATTCCTGTATGCGCTCCTGTTCAGACATTGCACCCTACAGAATTTCAGACAGGAAGATTGCTGGTGAGGTAACAGCAGGCAAGCCCAGAGGGGTGTGTGTAATTTTTTAGAGGACCAATAGTGGAATGTAAACAACTGAGATGAAAGTTTTTTTGTTTGTTTGTTTGTTTTTGTAGAGACAGAGTCTCACTTTATGGCCCTCGGTAGAGTGCCGTGGCCTCACACAGCTCACAGCAACCTCCAACTCCTGGGCTTAAGCGATTCTCTCGCCTCAGCCTCCCGAGCAGCTGGGACTACCGGCGCCCGCCACGACGCCCGGCTATTTTTTGGTTGCAGTTTGGCCGGGGCCGGGTTTGTGGCATATGGGGCCGGCGCCCTACGGACTGAGCCACAGGCGCCGCCCAACTGAGATGAAAGTTTTAAAGGTAGTAAGACAGAAGGAATACTGTGAGGGTGCCCCGCACACAATTCAAACCCCTAAATCCTTTTTTAAATGTCAGATTAATATGAAGGAATAAATGATTAGGTTACAGTGTTTGCATCTGTTAGCTAACGTCCCTGTCGCGGCTGTGTCCCGCACGCACGAGGCGTGCCAGGTACCCTTACATCGCGCACATTAGGTGGGAGCACACCCAAAACCTAAATCTGAACCTGCGCCGATTTCCCTACGCGTGTCTCGGGAAATCACTGCCGCCAGCTAGCGTGGGAGGCGAACACAGGTAAGACAGGCTCTCGTCGCTTTTTCTGGAACCACAATTAGAAACCAGGCGGAGGCACCACCGCCCACACCAAAGCCATGAGAGGGCCCCACGTAAAGACGCTCCCCCAGCGCTTTCTCTCCCCCAAACCGACGGGAAGGCTCCCCGCTTCCTCTTACCGGCAGTCAACCACGGGCCTTCGCCCGCGCTCTCCCCACCTGGTCCGGGATGGGGCTCCGCTTCCTCGCTCCCAACGTCTCTCGAGGCCCCGAGCGGGAGCGGCGAGTGGCCCTTCCACCTGCCCCCGCGGCGGGCCGTGACCCGACGTGAAAAGGCAGGAGGGAGAGCACCAAGCAGTAACACCCCTCCTCGGCCCGGCGCCGCCTCGCCGCCCCTGTGCCGTTTCGCCCCACACGCCGGCACTGCCGTTGCGGGCTGAGGAGAGACAGACGCGCCCTCCCGGCGAGCGGCGGGGAACTGCAGCCGCGCAGGTCCCACGCGCCTGCGCAGCGGTGCCCGAAGTGCCGCTGGCTCGCGCGGGGCGCCGCCTTCCCGCCCTGAGAGCACGTGGCCAGTGGGACGGTTAGGCCAGACTAGCGGGGGCCTCAGAGGTGAGGTCTGAGGCCCCTTCTAGTCACGGGAGCGCTGGGTCTGGCTCCTAGAAGGCGCGGGCCGCCTTCTGGGATCACCCGCGCCTACCTCCTCTAAAGCTGTTTGAAGACGCGACGTGTCACCGCAGCCGGTGGACCTCTCCACCCACCTCACGGGCTGGGGGCGGAGTTCTCCCGGGCAGCGCCACGTGGTTCTTCACCAAAGTGTGCCTCAGAGTCACCTGTAGGGGGCTATTTAAGGGGGCGAAAAAGATACCCAGGTCTGATCAGCAGCGATTCCCATCCAGTGGGGCCTAGGTTTATGTGGGGAGAATTACAGGGAATTACCCCGAAGCTAAACGCAACTTAGGCTCCCAGAAGAAAGGAATGAGTGTGGCTAGGAGGACTTTTTGAATGAGTAGAGAACATTCCCAGTGCCACTGGAGATAAAAGTGTTGGGAGACTGAAGAGGAAGATGTATTTGTTGGTTTGGTGGAGCCAGATTATAAAGTCCTTGAAAACCAGAAAACAGTTTAAAAGATAAAGAATAGGGAAGCACAGTATGAAGACTTTTACCTTAAAGTGCAAACTCTAATTAAAGAAACAAGACAAACCAAAAAATCCGACTCAAGAAAAAGACCCGAGGCTCGGCGGCTAGAGTGCTGGCCACATACCTGGAGGCTGATGGGTTCCAACCTGGCCGGGCCTGCCAAACAACAATGACAACTACTACAGCAAAAGTAGCCGGGTGTTGTGGCAGGCACCAGTAGTCCCAGCTACTTGGGAGGCTGAGACAAGAGAATCCTTAAGTCCAACAAGAGTTTGAGGTTGCTGTGAGCTCTGATGCTACAGCACTCTACACAGGGCGACGTAGTGAGACTGTCTCAAAAAAAAAAAAAAAAGTAACGAATGAAAAAAGATTCAAACCTAGACAAAGCCTAGGAGTCAAGAGATTTCATATATTAGTGTTACCCAGAGGCTCGGCGTCCGTAGCACAGTGGTTAAGGCGCCAGCCATGTACACTGAGGCTGGCGGATTCCAACCTGGCTGGGTTGGAAATAATGACAACTGCAACAAAAAGCCAGGCGTTGTGGCAGGCGCCTGTAGTCCCAGCTACTCTGGAGGCTGAGACTAGAGAATCGCTTAAGTCCAAGAGTTGGAGGTTGCTTTGAGCTGTGACACCACGGCACTCTACCCAGGATGACATAGTGAGACTCTGCTTCAAAAAAAAAAAAAATAAATAAATAAAAAATAATTAAAAAAAGAAGTATTACCCATAAAAACATAGAAGTTAGATTACCATTGGACTTCTCAATGGCAATATCTTCAAAGCTAAACCTAGAATCCTTTATGTAGGCAAAACAGCAAGCATAAAGTAGGGAAAAGTAAATCATTTTCAAACATGCAAGAAATCAAAAGTTTATCAATTCACAGAATGATTTGAAAATAAATAATGAATAATAAAAAATGATATCCCAGATCCTGATCCCCAAAATCTGAAATGATAACAGGTGACAGATATTGAGTGCTTACTATATGTTGTATGCATATATTATGTAGTTTTCTTTCCCTTAACTCAGAAAGGCACCATTATGATCCCTGTTTTATTTTCATTTACTTATCTATTATTAAGAGATTTGGTCTTGCTACATTTCCCAGACTGGTCTCAAACTTGTGGGCTCAAACCTCTCAAGTAGCTGGGATTACAAGTGTGAGCTACTATATTAAGTTCGATCCCCACTTTAAAGTGAACAGACATATATAGATATGAAGAAGGGAATAAGAAAGAGTGATAGGCAATAAAAAATAAAATTTATGATTGAATCAAAAAAATATTGGTACATGATATGAAAAAGAGAAAGAGATTTTTTTAAAAGATATTCTGGACCTAAACTCTTATCAATAACTGCAAAGTGTCAGAACTGTTTGAAGTTGTTTCATTAAGGACACCCCAATGGGAAGAGTAGCTACCATTGGAGTCATTACTTGATTGGTTTTAAAGTAACCAACACCCAGTAGATCTTTTGTGGTGGGTGAACCTGGGAATGAGTGGCAGCCATCACTAATCTCTATAATTCGCCAGGGATGTGATACTGGTTTGGAAGGCAGTACTGCTTTGGCATCTTAGTTGGTGTTTCCTACCCAAATAGGCTTACTCCATGAGCCAGTATGCCAAATTAGGAATTTGATCAGTTGCTAAGATTACCTATTCCAGCTATCACTTGACAACTAGGGTCCATAACCATAGGAATTCACAGTCCCTATACCCCTGCCTCAATTCATTTATCACCTAACCGCTATAAGCTCAAAATGTTAATGGCAAGCAGTGACATTTTGGGTCCCAGAAATTAGTGTTGATTTGGAATTAGCAAGTGATAGTCACTGAAGTTTAGGAATTTCCTGGGCGGCGCCTGTGGCTCAGTCGGTAAGGCACTGGCCCCATATACCGAGGGTGGCGAGTTCAAACGCGGCCTGGCCAAACTGCAACCAAAAAATAGCCGGGCATTGTGGCGGGTGCCTGTAGTCCCAGCTACTCGGGAGGCTGAGGCAAGAGAATCGCTTAAGCCCAGGAGTTGGAGGTTGCTGTGAACTGTATGAGGCCACGGCACTCTACTGAGGGGCATAAAGTGAGAAGAGTCTCTACAAAAAAAAAAAAAAAGGAATTTCCTTTTCTCCAGAGTAGTTATCTTTAAGGCTTTTGGGGAAAGGCTGAGATGAAAGGTTGCATGCAATATTAGGTGCAGCATCTCTCTTCAAGACTATTTTGACTATGATCAAAAGTCTCTTGGTCTGGGATCTGATTTATTGTTGGGCATAGGGAATTAAGTTATATTGATACAGGACAAGTGGCATCCCAGCCAGCTCGTGGAGCTGGGGAGCATGGACCGGCTGCCTCCACCTTGGCGATGTTGGTGTAGTGGCAAGCAAGCAGCAGAACCAGCGGGCTGGATGGTGGGCAAGGAGGCCCCATTTCCTAGGCCTGGGAATGAAAGGGATTGTAGCCATTCATTTGCCAGACATGTCCCAGATACTACACGTTAAATGTAACTACCAAGCCCTGCTAAATGTAACTGCCATGGGCCAGACATGTCTCAGACACAATGTCCCAGACACACTAAATGTAACTACTGAGGGCCCCCATGCGACTATATATACCCCAGACAGAGCCTAGAGACAGACAGAGAGAGAGAGAGCTTTTCTCTCCCAACTTGGGTTTTCTCTATCTGCCAGGAGCTCTAGTGCTTCTGTATTCTTTTCTGTAAATAAATCCTGTCTTACCACTGATCTGTGGTCCGTGGATTCATTCTTTGAATCACCAAGACCAAGAACCTACTGAAGAGCGAAATTCCAGTATCAATATCCTTGTCACTCATAAGAGGTCTCTCTTCCCCAGACCTAGAGCTGTGGGGTTTTTGTTGTTGTTGGTTTGTTTTGTAATGTAAAAATTTAGTGTGTTATTTGTTGAGTTCATTGCTTGGGATCCTGCAATTAACCACAACCAGCAAGCTCTGAGCCAGACCAATGTGCTTTCCACTTTGCTGTCTATTATGATGACAGGAACCTCCTTTTCTTCTGGTAATTAACTACTTCCATGTAGCCTCCTCTATTCCCTGCTTGAAGCTGGGAGTGTATTTTAACTGCAGCTGCTCCCACCAGCATTCCTGCCCTAGAAAACAGCCAATAATGAGGTAGGGTGTGTGTGTGTGTTAAACTTCTGGAGACTTATGAAAAAGATGAGAGAATCTTTTGAAGAAAGTTGGGGAGTGGTGACTTAGAAGCATGTGGTGGAACCAATACAACATTGCTGCCTCCCAAAGTTTTTTAACATTATGCCTAATTTGGGGTGGTGTGATGCCATTGTTGAAATCCATTTCCCCCAGCAAGAACGCCGAGCCTTTGCCATTACTCTTATACCTTCTACCAACTCCTGTTCCAAGCCCCAGAGAAATGAAGCTTGTCAGACATTAGAACCCCATCATCTTCCAGCCCAGACCTCTAAATTGGCCCCTTGCCCATCTCTCCCTGTGGTCTTGGTGAGGGAGTCCTCCATGCTACTCTTGATTCTATCCTCTCAACTCCTCTAGGACCGTGACTTTGCCCTTTGGTTATTACCACACAATCCTGTATATTCATCTCTTTACAGATTCCTTTCTTATATAACATAAAATTATGCTGATACTTTCTCTCTCTCTCACACACACACACACAATATAGACATAGGGAGAGAGAGAAAGAGAGAAACACTTTCTCTTGACTTACATCACCCTCTATGTAGCTTTTCCTTCACAGCAAATCCTGGAGTCAACAGTCTACACTCAATTTTTTTCTACTTTTTCATCCACCATACACTACTTGGTCCAAAGCAATCAGCTTGCTTCTCAGGGCATCTTTCTTAAATTACTTTTACCAAAATCACCAACAACAAATCTAATTGACAAGCTTCATGCACTTTTAATCTCTGATGTTTACTGTTGGTGTCCCCTCCCTTTCTGAACCAAAATCTGTTGGTTTCTATGCTGCTGCTGTGGCACTGAACCTGGCTCCTAGCTGTCTGTTCTATTGCCTGCTTTTGTTATTCTGTTAAATGTTCCTCCACATTTAGTAGATGGTCTGTCCTTGCCTTTTCTTACTCTTCCCTCTTCTTCTGAATGACCTTTTTCACTCTCCTGGTTTCAGTTTGGGCTGATGCCTTCCAAAAGGCATGTTTATTCAAGGAGCAAATATCTTTTAACTCCTACTATGTGCCAGGCACTATCTTAGAAGATGGGACTACAACAGTGAGCAAAACAAAATTCCTGTTTTCCTTGGCCTTACCAAGGACAAGCAATAAGCAGATAAATAACATAATGTCAAGCAGTAAATGCCCTTAAGAAAAATAAACTGGAATAAGATAGTAACATTGGGGCTACTTTATTTTATTTTATTTTTTTGGGGGGGGGGCTACTTTAAAAGGAGTATTTAGAACATACTTTTGTTTAACCTGAGTCACATTAATTTTCAGAAATGTGGTTCTGGACCAACAGCATTACCTGGTAACTTGTTAGAAAGGCAAATTCTCCTCCCCATACCAGACCTGCTGAATCAGAAAGCGGGATTGTGGGGATGGGGTCCAGCACTCTGTGCTTCCACAAGCACTGCAGGTAATCCTGGTGCGTGCTCTCGCACAGCTCCCCACGTCTCCTGCCCTGAGTGGATTTCAGGTGTATAGTCTAATACTGACTCTCTCAGCCCATAGGGGCAGCTTGGGGGTTGGGTGAGAGCCTCCAGCACAAAGTTGCTCCCGCCCAGACTCTTCAGAAGCCAAGCAAGTGGAATCAGCGGGCTCCTCTACCTGCCTCCAGGTGGCATGATAAATGCCAGGGGACAAGCTTGAAACTGCCATGACTCTACTTCTGCTTCAGGCGGGATCCGCTTCAGGGGGATAGGGGTGGGGTTGGTAGGCGCATTACATAGAGGGTGAGGTTTATACTGGGGCACATGCTCCCACACTTTCCCCATTATCTGCTGCAGCTGCCCTGCTGCCACTCTTATTAAACATATGGGCTAGGCACTATAGCATTTTGTTATTATTTTGTTGTGACAAAGGTTATTGGATTTGAAACCCATTCTCATTATCACAAGAAATATCAAAATTACATTTGTTGATGAAAGAAAAGATATTAGATTCTTTAAGTTCAACTGTTACAAATTTTTAAATGATTGTAAAATTGATTTTAAAAACTTTTTAAATTGTGTCAACACTTTTCTCATCGATGTTAACAAATATTGAAAGTGCTTATCATTAAAAAGTTTTGACTAGGAATTTTATGTAGCCATTGCAAACAAAATTTATACTTGTGAAAATAAACTCAAGATTCTATTATAAATTTCAAAAGCATTTTATTTGTATACAAAATTGAGTTTACTAATACTGAATCCCGAATACTTCTTTTTTAAAAAAAATTTATTTTTTTATTGTTAAATCATAGCTGTGTACATTTGTGCAATCAAGGGGTACAATGTGCTGGTTTCATATACAATCTGAAATATTCTCATCAAACTGTTCAACGTAGCCTTCATGGCATTTTCTTAGTTATTGTATGTAGACACTTGTATTCTGCATTTAGTAGGTTTTGCCTGTACCCATTCTAAGATGCACCATAGATGTGGCCCCAACCATTACCCTCCCTCCACCCTGACTTCCCCCCTCCTTTCTCCTCCCTTGGCCCTTTCCCCATATTCTTGTGCTATAGTTGGGTTATAGCCTTCATATGAAAGCTATAAATTAGCTTCATAGTGGGGCTGAGTATATTGGATACTTTTTCTTCCATTCTTGAGATACTTTGCTAAGAAGAATATGTTCCAGCTCCATCCATGTAAACATGAAAGAGGTAAAGTCTCCATCTTTCTTTGAGGCTGCATAATATTCTACAGTATACATGTACCACAATTTGCTAGTCCATTCGTGGGTTGATGGGCACTTGGGCTTCTTCCATGACTTAGCAATTATGAATTGGGCTGCAATAAACATTCTGATACAGATGTCTTTGTTAAATTGTGATTTTTGGTCTTCTGGGTATATACCTAGTAAAGGAATTATAGGATCCAATGGCAGGTCTATTTTTAGATCTCTAAGTATTCTCCAAACATCCTTCCAAGAGGAACGTATTAGTGTGCATTCCCTCCAGCAGTGTAGAAGTGTGCCCTTTTCTCCACATCCACGCCAACATCTCTGGTTTTGGATTTTGTTATGTGGGCTGCTCTTACTGGGGTTAGGTGATATCTCAAAGTAGTTTTGATTTGCATTTTTCTGATGATTAAGGATGATGAGCTTTTTTTCATGTGTCTGTAGATCACGCGTCTGTCTTCTTTAGAGAAGTTTCTCTTCAAGTTCTTTGCCCACCCTGAGATGGGATCACTTGTTATTTTCTTGCTAATACGTTTGAGTTCTCTGTGGATTCTGGTTATTAAACCTTTATCAGAGGTATAACCTGAAAATATTTTCTCCCATTCTGAGGGCTGCTTGCTTTACTTACTATGTTCTTGGCTGTGAAGAAGCTTTTTAGTTTGATCAGGTCCAAGTAATGTATTTTTGATACTGCTTCAATTGCCTGGGGAGTCCTCCTCATAAAATATTCACCCAGGCCGATTCCTTCAAGAGTTTCCCCTGCACTTTCTTCAAGTATTTTTATAGTTTCATGTCTTAAGTTTAAATCTTTAATTCAGTGAGAGTCTATCTTAGTTAATGGTGAAAGGCGTGGGTCCAGTTTCAGTCTTTTACAGATCACCAGCCAGTTCACCCAGCACCATTTGCTAAGTAGGGAATCTTTTCCCCACTGAATGTTTTTAATTGGCTTGTCAAAGATCAAATAACGGTAAGTAGCTGGATTCATCTCTTAGTTCTCTATTCTGTTCCAGACATCTACTTCTCTGTTTTTGTGCCAGTACCATGCTGTTTTGATCACTATAGATTTATAGTACAGTCTCAGGTCTGGTAGCGTGATTCCTCCTGCTTTGTTTTTATTTCTGAGTAATGTTTGGCTATTCGAGGTTTTTTCTGATTCCATGTAAAATGAAGTATTATTTTTTCAAGATCTTTAAAATATGACATTGGATCTTTGATAGGAATTGCATTAAAATTATATATTGCTTTGGGTAGTATAGACATTTTAATGATGTTATTTCTTCCCAGCCATTAGCATGGTATGTTTTTCCATTTGTTAACATCTTCAGCTATTTCTTTTCTTTTCATAGTTCTCTTTATAGAGATCTTTCACATCCTTTGTTAGATAAACTCCCAAATATTTCATCTTCTTTGGCACTACTGTGAAAGGAATAGAGTCCTTGACTGTTTTCTCGGCTTGGCTATTGTTGGTATATATAAAAGCTATAGATTTATGAGTGTTGATTTCGTAGCCTGAGACATTACTGTATTCCTTGATCACTTCTAAAAGTTTTGTAGTAGAAGCCCTAGTGTTTTCCAGATATACAATCATGTCATCTGTGAAGAGTGAAAGTTTGATCTCTTCTGACCCTATGTGGATACCCTTGATCGCCTTTTCTTCCCTAATTGCAATGGCTAAAACTTCCATTACAATGTTAAAGAGCAATGGAGACATTGGGCAACCTTGCCTGGTTCCTGATCTAAGTGGAAATGATTTCAATTTAACTCTTTCAATACAATATTGGCTGTGGGTTTGCTTTAGATGGCCTCTATTAGTTTAAGAAATGTCCCTTCTATACCAATTTTCTTAAGTGTTCTGATCATGAAGGAATGCTGGATATTATCAAAAGCTTTTTCTGCATCAATTGAGAGAATCATATGGTCTTGTTTTTTAGTTTGTTTATGTTCTGAATTACATTTATAGATTTACGTATATTGAACCAGCCTTGAGACCCTGGGATAAATCCCACTTGGTCATGGTGTATAACTTTTTTGATGTATTATTGGATTCTGTTTGTTAGGATCTTAGTGAGTATTTTTGCATAAATATTCATTCGTGATATTGGTCTATAATTTTCTTTGCTTGTTGGGTCTTTCCCTGGTTTAGGGATCAAGGTGATGTTTGCTTGATAGAATGTGTTGGGTAATATTCCTTCTTTTTCTATATTTTGGAAGAGGTTTAGTAATATAGGTACTAGTTCTTCTTTAAAGGTTTGGTAGAATTCTGACGTAAAGCCATCTGGTCCTGGGCTTTTCTTTTTGGGGAGATTTTGTATAGTTGATGCTATTTCAGAACTTGATATAGGCCTGTTCAACATTTCCACTTCATTCTGGCTAAGTCTTGGTAGGTGGCGTACTTCCAAGTATTGGTTGATTTCTTTCAGATTTTCATATTTCTGAGAGAAAAGTTTCTTGTAACATTCGTTAAGGATTTTTTGAATTTCTGAGGGGTCTGTTGTTATTTCATCTTTACCATTTCTGATTGATGAAATTAGAGATTTTACTCTTTTTCTTCCTGGTTAGGTTGGCCAAAGGTTTATCTATTTTATTGACCTTTTCTAAAAACCAACTTTTGGATTTATTGATCTGTTGTATAATTCTTTTATTTTCAATTTCATTTAATTCTGCTCTAATTTTGGTTATTTCTTTTCTTCTGCTGGGTTTGGGGTTGGAGTGTTCTTCCTTCTCTAGTTGCTTGAGATGTCCCATTAAGTTATTAACTTCCTCTCTTTGCATTTTCTTGAGGAAGGCTTGCCAGTGTTATAAATTTCCCTCCTAGGACTGCCTTTGCAGTATCCCAGAGGTTCTGATAATTCGTGTCTTCCTTGTTGTTTTCCAAAAATTTGATGATTTCCTTCTTAATCTCGTCTATAACCCATCTATCCTTCAGCATAAGGATATTTAGCATTCATGTTCTTGTATGGATATGCAGATTCCTGTTGTTATTGAGTTCAACTTTTATTCCATGGTGGTCTGAGAAGATGCAAGGAATAATTTCTACTTTTTAAAATTTGCTGAGGTTAGATTTGTGGCCTAGGATGTGGTCGATTTTGGAGTATGTTCCATGGCTGATAAGAACAATGTGTATTCAGTTTTGTTGGGATGAAATGTTCTGTAGATGTCTGTTATGTCCAGATGTTGAATGCTTAAGTTTAAATCTAAGATTTCTTTGCTTAGCTTCTTTTTAGAGGATCTATCTAGCACTGCTAAAGGGGTGTTAAAATCTCCAACTACTATGGAACTGGAGGAAATCAAGTTGCTCATGTCTGTTAGAGTTTCGCTTATAAATTGAGGTACATTCTGGTTGGGTGCATAAATATTAATAATTGAATCTCATCATATTGAGTATTACCTTTAACAAATATGATGTTTCCATCTTTATCCTTCCTTATTTTGGTTGGTTTAAAGCCTATTGCATCTGCGAATAGGATTGCAACACCTGCTTTTTTCTGCTTTCCATTTGCCTGGAGTATAGATGACCATCCCTTCACCTTGAGTCTATATTTGTCTTTTAATGTAAGATGAGATTCTTGTATGCAGCAGATATCTGGCTTGAGTTTTTGTATCCAGTCAGCTAACTTGTGCCTCTTTAGAGGACAATTTAAACCGTTTACATTAACTGAAAATATTGATAAGCCTTTCAAGAGTCTAGTGGACATTTTTAATCCTTTTGCGACTGTGGAAGTTGGAATTTGATCAAAATTTTCTGGGTGGGTTTACTTTTGTGGTGGAGGATTATGCTGGTCTTTATGGAGGATAGTTCTGAGAATATCCTGGAGGGCTGGTTTAGTTGTGGCAAATTTCTTCAACATGTGAATGTCATTAAAGTATTTAATTTCTCCATCATAAATGAAACTCAGTTTAGCTGGGTACAGGATCCTGGGTTGAAAGTTATTTTGTTTTAGGAGATTAAAAGTTGATGACCATCCTTTTCTAGCTTGAAAGGTTTCAGCAGAGAGATCTGCAGTTATTCTAATATTCTTCCCCTTGTAGGTGACGGTTTTCTTTCGTCTGGCTGCTTTCAGAATTTTCTCCTTCATATTAACTTTAGTGAAATTGATTATGATGTGTCTGGGGGGTGTCTTATTCGGGTTGATTTGTGCTGGAGTTCTGAAACTGTCAGCTATCTGAAATTCAGAATCTCTTAGCATGTCTGTAAAGTTTTCTTTCATACTCTCATGGAGAAGAGACTCTGTGCCTCGTGAAGCCACTTCATCACTTTCGGGGATCCCTATGAGTGGAATATTGATTTTCTTAGAATTATCCCAGAGCTCTCTGAGAGAGTGATCTGTTTTTGCTCTCCATTTCTCTTCCTCTCTGAGAGTTTGGGAGCATTGGAAAGCTTTGTCTTCAATGTCAGAAATCCTTTCTTCTGCTTGCTCCCTTCTGTTATTGAGGGATTCTACTGTGTTTCTCAGATCTTTGAGGGCTGCAACTTCTTGTCGCAATGTGTCAAAATCTTTGGTCATTTGGTCTTTGAATTCGTTGAATTCTTGAGATATCTTTTGGGTTACTGCTTGGAATTCTAATTCGATCTTATTTGCTATCCAGATTCTGAATTCAATTTCTGACATCTCAGCTATTTGTTTGTGCATGGGTTCCTGTGCTATGTCTGCCCCATTGTTCCTTGGGGGAGTTGATCTACTCTGATTATTCATATTGCCAGAGTTTTTACTTTGATTTCATCTCATGATTGTTTTCCACCATTGCCTCTGGCAGTCCTCAGAATTGGGGTGGTGTCTCTCCGAGATTAGACACACCCAGATCCAGCAACAGGGCTGGGGGGGAGAGGGTGGTGCACATGTTTCTGGGAGTGCCTGGTGCCCCCAGTGACTTTCACACAGAGAGCCCAAGGCTCCAGCAGTCTCTGGCCAGGAGAAGGGCTCTGTGCAGAGGCAGGGAGGGCTCCAGAGGGCATGCAGCTACCAGAGTCCCTGGCCAGATGAGTGGGCAGTGTGGAGGCATGGAGGGTACAGAAGGGATGACGCGGGGTTGTGTGGCTCCCGGCAGGTGGGGTAGCGGTCCCAGTGCAGCTCTTACCAGGGTCTGAGCAGGTGTAGCTCTTACAGAGGTCCCGGAGGGTGCTGATCGCGGGTCCCAGTGCAGCTCTTACGGGGGTCCAGGAGGGTGCCGATTGCGGGTCATGCCACAGCTCTTCCGGAGGTCTGGGGAGGTGCAGATCAGAGGTCCTGAATACTTCTTAAAACCATAATTATAGATCAAAAATAAAATATTCTCACTAAACCCTATGTAGATGCTTTCAAATCCCCTTAAGTTTGCCTGGGTATGCCATTCAAATAGTATCATTTTCTATGTTTGCCTTAATGGGAAAAGATTGGAATACCGATCTAGGATCTGTATGCCTGCCCTGGCCCCTCTCCCCATCTTTTTCCACTCCAACCCCATTGATAACATTGAAACTGTTAAGGGACAAAGGAGAATATTCAGGATCACACAAGTCACCAGAATGTATCTTTAGAAATGAGAACAGAGAGATTATAAATTAAAGTATTGGGGTCCAAGCTGCCCAAGATCACTTTTCCATGTGCTGTTTGTGCTTTCAGTGGTTTTCTCTTTTGAAGACTCAGTAGAGGATGATACAGCCACAGTGGGCAGCTAGTGAAAAATTTGAGATTTGGGCCACAGAAACATTCTTCCTGAGCTTCAAACCAAATGATCTACTATACATTTCCAGACACATATCCTGTAGATGCTTCTAGCTTGATACCTCTGAAACTGGTACTGGGACCACTTATCTTTAAATAAAATCTGTTTTCTCTCTTGTATTCCTTCAGTTGGACGTCAGCTGCATTCACCAGTCACCTTGACCAGAGTCCCAAATTCATCACCTTTTCCTCTGAACCTAATATTATCCCTTGCACATGGACTGTTGCAAGAATCTCCTCCTGATCTCTCTCCATTCTCTTCCTATTCCACCTTGTTCACAGAGTGACTTTTCTCGGTTGCAAATCTGACCATATAATTCCTTGCTTACAACGCTTCAATGGTTCCTCTTATTATTATTATTATTTTTTTGGCCGGGGCTGGGTTTGAACCCGCCACCTCCGGCATATGGGACCGGCGCCCTACCCCTTGAGCCACAGGCGCCGCCCTCAATGGTTCCTCTTGAAATTAAGATAAAATCCAACTCTCTTATATGGTGTAAAAGGCTTCCAATTTCTTGAGCTCGTTACCTCCCTAGTCTCCTCTTTCGCCGATTTGTACTGCTGTCTCGGGCTGGAAGGCCCAGCTCTCAAAGTTCACCTGAGAGAATCACCCATTTATCCCTTAATATTGCCCAAACTGGGTCTCCTCTAACTCTACAAAGGTAAATTATTTACTCCCTTTTTGTGTCCTCACAGTATACAATACTGATCAGTGGTTCTCAAAGTGGAGTGATTTTGATGGTATGGGACAGATATTTGGCAACATCTGAAAATATCTTCAGTCATCACATCTAAGGGTGGAGTGCTATAGGCTTCTAGTGAGTACAGGCCAGGGATTCTGTTAAAGATCCTACAGTGCACAGGACACTCCCCCCACCCTAACCCCACCCCCACAACACATTGGGTCCAAAATGTCAATAGCGCTGAGGTTCAGAAATCCCGATGCACAACATTTTATCACACCTGTCTGTTTACATATCTTTTGCTCCCTGTTACAAGTTCCATACAACACTATATGGAATAAGTATTTTTAAAGAAAGCCTTGCAGAGGTGCCTGTAGCTCAGTGGGTAGGGCACCAGCCACATACAAGGAGGCTGGGGGGTTCAAACCTGGCCCAGGCCAGCTAAACAACAATGATAACTGCAACAGAAAAATAGCTGGGCATTGTGGTGGGTGCCTGTAGTCCCAGCTACTTGGAAGGCTGATGAGTTTTCTTGGAAGAAAACTGCATAAGCCCAAGAATTTGAGGTTGCTGGGAGCTGTGATGCCACGGCACCGTATGTGGCAACATAGAGAGACTCTGTCTCAAAAAAAAAAAAAAAGCCTTGCAATCTTTTATGACCTTTCACCTTGGAAACATAAACTCAAAAGTTAACTTTAATTGCTCTTCCTCTTCTCTGAGTAACCCAGTTAACGCAGAGGTCAGTCTTTTAACAAATCCAAACAAGGAGTAAAGCATTAAGAATTTTAAAATGTGTGCTTATAACATTCTCAGCAAAGGGATGAGCAACACTTTCAATTAAAAAGGAATGTGAAGGAAAACAGCAGCAGCATTATAAGACGAGGTGAGGCTAACCAGCTGGACTCATATGCTAACTCAGCATTCCCCTCCCCAGCTCCTCCACCTTCCAGACATGCCATGTTGACCTTTTTATCATGGAATGTGATATACCTTCTCAGATATTGTCAGTCTTTCACAATCCCTACGGAGTTGTATTATAAGCAGGTGCTTATATTGTTGTTATATATGAAGATAGAAAATGAAGCATGACTACGTAACTTGTCAGTGCTCAAAGAAGCAAAGGAGAATAAGCTCCCAGTATGAGCTTCAACACCCAAGCCCTCTTTACTCCTTAGTTTTTCTCCTACAGGAAATTTCTCCACCTTACTGGGAGACAGAGTACAGTTTGGAGAACAGCATCTGGCCAGCGATCCTGACCCATTCTTAAGAGTTACAACTGAGGTGCGACCTTGGTATAAGAGTCTACAGTTAGAAGCATAGATCAAGTTAACTTAGCAAAGGTGGAGGAAAAAAATCAATAAATGCTATGAATAATTTTATGCTTTTCCTAAGAGGGAAATCTCTATAGAATGATAAACTAGTTATGTTAAAGAGCAAATATTAATTGGGGGAATACTAAATAATCATGATACTTTTCCCTCTATGGGCCAAATGTAGCTTCAGAATTTTTCCCAATGTAGCATTTTAGGAAGGACCTATTAATTGAGGCAGTCACTTGGGAAGAAACATTTGTCCTCCCTTATACATCCCTTGTAATAATCAGGATTACAGAGTTAAAAAATATTTTAATCTTTTAATTACTTTATTCTCAATGACCTAATTTGCAACACATGAAAGTAATGGAATAGTTTTTCCAAACCCACTTGAGTTACTTCAGGTCTTCACTCCTTAATAAGATTTTCGAGAGAGGAAAAAAAAAAGCTATTACTGTGTGAATTCAATAAATACTAAAAAATAAAAAATAAGTGAAACTTAATACCATCATGTGACCTGAGCATTTTGTGTAGAATCATAAATCTTGTGAGATGGGTTATTTAGACCAACCTCCTATTCAGTGAGAAATTATTATTTCAAGTCCCTCAGAAGAGGGAGGGGCAGCTCCCTAGTTTGCTGCTAAATCCGGCCTGGCCAGTGAATCTTGAAAGAACAAAAACTTCAGCCTTCATCTAGGAAGCAAGAGAGCAGGGCCTGGGCAGGGACAAAAGTCCCTTTTCTAAAAACAGAAATTACACCAGATCCCTTCCCTTCTGTGACCTTCAATAAGCACCTTATCATCAACAGGTTTAAGTATTAATTGTTATGGGGTGAGATAAGGACCACCTACTCAAATTAGAATTTCAAAAAGGAGTCTTTTATTAACGGGGGTGGAGGGAGCGCTGTCTCTCAGCAAAGTCTCAGCAGACTGAGTGAGAGAGCATTGAGGGGTCTGAAATTGGGATTTTTCTAGTCTGAAAGTTGGCAATTAGAAGCAAAAAGAAAGCTGGCAAAAGAAGCAAAAAGCGAGCACGGGGTCACGATGACCCATTTTCCAGAAGCTAACCTTGCAATTTAGCGGTTTAGCCAATAGGTAACATAAAGGGCAGTTAGACAACAAGGTAACATGCAGATCTAGCAACTAATGCATAAGTAAAACAATTTGTCACAGCACAATGTACCGTCACGATGAAAGTTAGCTCCTTAACTTTCATCATGACAGTACTTGGTCCATTCCTTCTTATCTTGTTCTGTTCCAGCCAGATCCCGACCAATCTAAGAGTAATGGTGCCTGTCATCATTTCAGAGTTATGGTATTCTCATCTTTTTTGGCCTTTCATCTTTTATCCTACACAGCCCTCTGGTGCAAGTCGGTGGCCGGGGATATCTATCTTATGGGGGTGATGAGGCTGCTGGCAGCCTTCTCAAATAAAAACAAAGAAACATAAATAATAACAGAGAGAAAAGTAATCTCAAAGGAAGTTTTCTTTCTCTCCTTTAAAAATGTATTAATAAATACTGTCAGGAGTAGTGAATGCATTAGCAAAAACGTAGGGCCAGGATAGAAAGTAAAAAATAAGTAGGAAAAGGGGAAGGGCGCCCTTGAAAGGACTCCAAAGGGGAAACGGGTGGGGGTGAAGAGAAATTCCTCATTTTACCTTACAGTCACCCTAATTACACTTAGAAACTCTTAACTTATTCCAGACCACTTCTACAAATCATAAAGCAAAGTGCCATCACCCCTTCTGCGATTTGCGGGCTTCTGTGGCATTTCAGGCAACTGAATCTTTACAGCTCAAACCTTAGTGGCACCAGTTAGCGTCGCCCCAGTTCTCCCGGGTGGGCGGCGCGGCCGGCAGCTCCGGAGGCGGCGGCGCGCGGGTTCCCGCCGAGCAGAGCCAGGTGGGGGAGGGGCGACCTCCCGCGCCCCGCCCCGCCCCGCCCCCACCCGACAGTCTTTATAGTCCCGCCGGCGCTTCTCTGCGGACCTGTCGGCGACTCTGCGGGGACCGAGGTCCCGGGCCCCAGCCGCGTCCGCCCGGGCAGCTCGGAGCATGGAGAGGAGGGCGCGAAGCTCTTCCCGAGAGGCCCACGGGCGAGGCGGCGGCGGGTCCCCCCGCAAGGAGAACAAGAGGGCGAAAGCCGAGCGGGGCGGCGGGGGCCGCGGGCGCCGGGATGCCAGGCCCGAGCGCACTGGCTCGGGACGGGCGGGGAGCCCGGGAGAGCCCCCAGCGCCCGCCGCCACCGTGGTGGATGTGGATGAAGTCCGCTCTGGCGAGGAGGGCACCGAGGTGATGGCGCTGCTCGAGAGCGAGCGGCCGGAGGAAGGTAGGGCTGCAGGCAGGTCGGGCCCCGAGTGGAGCAGCAGTCTTTCCAAACGCCCCAGAGATGTCAGATGAGCGGGAGTGACTCGCCTCACCCGAGAACCCCCGAAGCCAGAGCAGACAGGCTGCGGGACTCCTAGGCTCCCAGGAAGTGAAAGGCATGAATTAGGATCCCAGCTACCTGCTACAGAGCAGAACAATACCAGTAACATCACTAAATACCCTTGGTCTTGAGGGCCAGCCCTGAGAGAATGTGGCCCAGGTTGGGGACCAGTCAACGTTGTGAAAGAACCATGAAATTGATTTCTGTGGCCCTGGAAGGGCATATGGGTGCCTAATTTAAGACATGTATGAGCTGGTGGCTCTGGGCAATTGTGTGGCTTATTCTTTTCCCTTCTTCCTCATCCCTCAGTGTAATTTGCATTTTAAACTTCTTTGGAGATGATGATCATTATTTCTGTAAAAAAAGAAAAAGTCAGATACAGAAGAACCAAGCTGAGAAGAGCCTACCTGAGTTTAAATCACAGTTTTACTAGTTGCTAGCCCTGCAATCATAGGAAGGACCTTAACTGTCTGTCTCAGAGGGTAGTGGTGAATATAAAATTAGAAAAGGCACCCAAAACACTTTTTACGCCTGGAGCAAAACACTTGCTCCATTTTAGCAGAATCCTTGCAAGCCAAAAAGAGGAATACATAGAAGGGTGTCTCTTTTGTTTCTCTAGGTGAAGCAACTCTTAGGAACAATTTACCTCCAGTCCTCTTTACAGGAACACAGTGCATCAGAAGAAGTACAAGTAACATTACTAAATAGCTTTGGTCTCAGGGGCCAGCCATGGATGGGATTTAAGTAGTAGGATGACAGATGTTTAAAAGAAAGTAAATAAAAATAGTGTGTTATATTGATTTGTCCTAACTACAAAGTTTTGACATTTCCTGGTTACCGGTAATGCAGTACATGCTGGATTACTGAAAGCTACAATTAGATTTCTACAGTTGGGATGTAGTTTAAACAGACTATATTAGTGCTGTTTTGCCCAACTGATGCCCTTTCATCAGTGAGAAACTTCTAGTTGTTAAAGAGTTGTGTTCAATGCAATATTGAAGTCAGAGGGCTTATAGCTGTTGTGTGGCAGTTCACGGTGGCAGGGTTGGCAAGAAAGGGAACCATTTATGGAATCCCTCCTAGGTGTACACTGGGTGTTGTACTGAGTTATCTAATCTCATTACAGAGGTTGAAACAGGCTCTGAGAAGTTAAGTAACTTTCCCAGTCCTATATCTGGGAAGTGGAAAGCCAGAATTCCAGAGTGAGACAGTCTGATTAAAATGCCCTCCTTTGCATGGTGCTGCCCTAGATTTCTGGTTGTGGTCCCAGCTACCGACTATCTGTGCTCTTGGGAACCTTCGTGGGCCTCAGTATCTCCAGCTGTAATGTAACTACAGCAAGAGACCTCAACAATGGGTGAGCAGTCCCACCAAGGACGAGGCAGCCTTTGCATCAGGGAGGTTTTCCTGGTTCCCCAAGAATGGTGCCTCCTTTCTCTCCCTTAGCACCACACCCCCATAAGCAAGGCTACTTAAGCCGGCATCACCTTTCTAAAATTTGGGACATTCTTGGACTATGTCTAATGGCTCTTTCTGCTTCACCTTTTAATGTTTCACTATTCACTTAAACCAAACAAATTGGGTATTAAAGGAGCTTATTCCAAGAGAATAATATTTTGTGGGTAAAGAGTTAGGTTTGAGTATAGAAATCAATGTAGGAAGAAAGTAGAAGTGGATAGTGAAAACGACTTAAGTGTGAAAAAAATTTTTTTTTCAGACAAAGACTAACCCCAAAGTCACCCTCGGGTTGAGTGCCATGGCGTTATTGCTCACAGCAACCTCAAACTCCTGAGCTCAAGCGATCCTCTTGTCTCAACCTCCCAAGTAGCTGGGACTATAGGTGCACCACAAAGCCTGGCTATTCTCAGAGACCAGGGTATAGCTCTTGCTCAGGCTGATCTCAAACTCATGAGCTCAAGTGATTCGCTTGCCTCAGCCTCCCAGAGTGCTAGGATTATAGGTGTGCGCCTCCGCGACCCATCTTAGAAATTGGTTTTCTATCGACATCCCTTTTGAGGCCTTTCTTCACTTATAAAATGTAATTTTGTATGTATGTACATTTAGTTTTACTTGCCACAGCTGCCACTGGTAACAGAAATACATTCGTTAACTAATTAAAATGGCAATGCCAAAGTGATTTCTTACGTATTTGTCTACTAATTCTCTTCTAGCATAATATAGCTTGTCTAATATTTGCTTAAAAGAATGAGAAAGAACAGATAAATTGTCTTTGACTTTAGAAATACTAATTCAGATCTGCTGGGGATTCCATGTGAAATAAATATGATTTCTTACAAAAAAAATAAATAAAAAAAATAAAATGGCAGTGATACTGTTAGTATCTTGCAGATTATAAAAATTAATAGGATGTTGGTAGAGCAGCATTTCCCAAAGTAGTTTCCATGAGAATAAGTTCCATAGAATGTCAATGAGTGTTCTTTGGAGAAAATACTACCTGGCCAAATGTTTCAAAAACACTGAAGAAGGTTAAGAATGCTACTTTACTGCAGAGATTCTCGGGAACCTTTTCCTTTGTGGGACAGCCTTTGGGAACTGCCATACGATGGCATTTAGTGGTGATTTTGCTTTTTGTGCCAATGCCGTTTACATATTTGTCCTCTTCAAATGATCTGCGTATCAATTTGGTGATGACCTTTCCAAATAGGAAAATCAATTTTTTAGGCTTACCAATTAATTATTTTTTTCCTTCTCATCCTTTAAAAATAGGCTTTTTACCATTTCCTAATCATTAGTCACCCTCTAGTCCTCTCTGAGATTTTTTAAACTAGCAAATAGTATATTTTCATTTTTCTAGTCATTAGAGATTAAAGTTCTTGAGATTTCCATAACAATTACACTTAAGTCACTTTCACTAACCACTTCTACTGTCTTTTTACATTCAACAAAGATTTATTGAGCACCTACATTGTGTTAGGCACTATTCTAAGCCCTGGGGACACAGTGTCAACAAGATGAGCCCCCAAGAAGCTTGTGTTCTTGAGGCTGACTGTCCTTGATACCATGTCATTTATCACTCAAGTATAGAAGTTCTGCACCCCAGTTCCTTATAATCTTTTCACAGACCTTAGTATGGTAATATTACCCCATAGAGGTGATTTTCAATGACTGGAGCTCACAACCTTAATATAAAGAAGAGAGAGCCTGTAATGGAGTAATTGCAGATATTAGGGCAGGTACTGAAGGGGAAGTTATTTCATAGACTATGAGCCCCTGGACACATATAGTTCAAAGCACTTCAAATACCAAATAAACCTGTTATATGTAAAGCACGGTTTAGTGTTTTATGTGTGTATGTCATTTTATCTTTATGCCAGAGACAGAAGATATAACTGTCATGAGCCAGTTATTATGAGATGGTCATGAGAAACTGGCATCCCCATTGTATAGATGATGAAACTGATGGTATGAAAAGGTCACGTGCCTTGCTTAAGGTCATATGGATATGAAATGGTGGAGCCAGAACGGGAACCCAGAGCTTCTCCCCAGATTCTGTGCTGTTCCAATGTTCTGTGCTTTCCAGGAGCCTGCTCCACCTTCCATAGACCCCCACAGACAGCATCCCAGGCCCTGGGAATGCTGACTACTCTGAAACCTGGCTCATTCTAATATTTCTAGGAAAATCTCCAAGCTGCTCTGACCCCAGTACCACGAACTGAACCAACAAATGCAAGTCAATGAATATGGTGGTTTCAATATAATTATTCTTTTGCTTTTTTTTTTTTTTAAGGCATCAAGACCTCTGGTTTAGGAGCCTGTGAGTGGCTTCTTGTCCTCACTACCCTGCTCTTCATCATTATGACCTTCCCTTTTTCCATCTGGTTCTGTGTAAAGGTAAGATTCTGTGAGGCCCCAGTAGATAACTACTTGGTGCCTGTCACTGGCCACACCATGGCCACTCCCATCTCCGTGTTTTGGTACATGCTGTCTGTCTGTATGGACATCCCTAACTCACCTTCCAGGAGAGCTCTTCCTCCTTCAAGACCTTCCTCCACAGTTAGTGAAGCCTTCCTTGACTCCCCCAGACTGGCATTCCCTTCCCTGTGCTCCTGTGTTACTCTGCTTTCACTTCATTCTAGCACTCACCACACATAAGATATTTGTTGACATCCTATCTCTCCCATTAAACTGAGAGGCCCTTCGGGGCAGGGGCTACATCTAGTTCATCTGCACTTGGTGACAAAAGACTGACCCAGAATGGCGCAGGACATCCTCCTCTCACACTTCCAGGGAACTTCTCTGGCTGCTTCTCTAGACCATGAGTGATGACTGTCTTTGGCCCAGAGGTAGTGACACATGCCTGTCCCTGAAGTGAGTGAAAGCCTGTATCAGTTTGGAAAGCACACACCAAGATGGAAGTAGAAGAGAGAGGGATTTATTGGGATGCATTGCCTATGAAAGATTAAGGAGAGAAAGAACGAGAGTAGGCAGGGGAAGCCTTCAGACGGTGAGGCAGATCTGACACTTGTGAGGTGGGAAAAGGGAGGAAATATTGAGCAGAAAGAGCCTTAAACTGTAGTTCAGCTCTCAGAAAGTCTTGGCCAGCCCAAAAGGGAACTCCAGAGCAAAGTAGGAGTCCTATGGGGGGCAGAAATGGCAAGGCCCTAGTACCCTGACATTTTTAGTCATTGTCTGGAGCTGCCAAGGAAGAACATGACCTTGATAAGAGCCTACAGATGCTGGGGCTATTTTGGGTTGAACTCCTTATGACAGGCAATGACTCTTCCCCTTCTTCCCCTCCCCACTACTCCTCATCTTTCTTCTCTTTTCCTCTAGCTCCTCCATGAAAGGGTGCTGACTTTTGTCACATGCATTATGGACATCTATTGAGATGATCACATAGTATTTGGTCTTCATTCTATTGCTATGGTCTACTATATCCATTGATTTTTGGATGTTAAAATCCCACCGGATCATGCTGTGTCATCTGTATTATATATTACTTGATTTAGGTTGCTAACAGTTTGTTGAAGAATTTTGCATCTATATTCAGAAGAGACATTGGTTTGTACATTTCTTGCAATGTCTCTGTCTTATTTTGGTATCAGGGTAACACTGGACTTAATATGTTGGGAAAATTTCCCTACGTTCTCTATCTTGGGAGAATTTGTGAAAAATTGGTATTAATTCCTTGTTAAATGTTTGGCAGAATTCACCTGTGAATTCTGAACTCCTTTGGTGGGAAGTTTTCAATTTTTTAAATTATTTTTAATTTCCCCCCCAGCTTTATTGAAGTATTTTGACAAATAAAATTTATATATATATAAATGTATTTTTTAAGGTATACAATGTGATGTTTTGATATGCATATATATTGTGAAATGATCATCATAATCAAGCTAATTAGCCTATCACTTCATGTAAGTATGATTTGTGTGATTGTGTGGGGTGAGCATACTTAAGATCTAACTCTCTTAACAAACTTCAAGTATACGATACAGTATTATTAACTATAGTCTTCATACTGTAAATTAGATCTCCAGAATGTACTTTTCCTACATAACTAAACCTGTACCCTTTGACCAACATCTCCTAATTTCCCTCACCTTCATCCCCTAGCACAAAGGTCACTATGAAAGTTTTGAGACAGACTGTGTTATAGCCCATTATTTTACTTCCAAGAAATACAGTCCATAGTGGTGTTTCTGATTTACCTGTCCAAGTTTTGACTTGCTAAATTAAAGTTGCATGTGTGGCTCAAAGGAGTAGGGTGCTGGTCCCATATACTGGAGGTAGCAGTTCAAACCCGGCCCCAGCCAAAAACTGCAAAAAAAAAAAGTTGCATGTGTGTGGCATTCAGTCTTTGGCAACTATGGAGGTGGGAAGAGATCCCTTTTGTGGGATGATTTTCTATGATTTTAAAAGTGGGTTAAAGGGCTCAGCGCCTGTGGCTCAAGCGGCTAAGGTGCCAGCCACATACACCTTAGCTGGCGGGTTCGAATCCAGCCCATGTTCGCCAAACAACAATGACGGCTGCAACCACAAAATAGCCAGGCATTGTGGTGGGCGCCTATAGTCCCAGCTACTTGGGAGGCAGAGGCAGGAGAATCGCTTGAGCCCAGGAATTGGAGGTTGCTGTGAGCTGTGATGGCAGGACACTCTACCCAGGGCGACAGCTTGAGACTGTCTCAAAAAAAAAAAAAAAAAGTGGGTTAAAGGAGTCTCAAAGCCTTGAGTGTTTGCAGCAGGCTTCCAGGGACCTTACGCCTTCCCAAATGACATTTTTTCAGTGGTTTAAAGAATTTAGAAGAGACTGAATGTCATTGAAAGATGAGGAGAGAGTGGGTATCCGGTGATCTCAGTGACTGAGGAAAACATCACCGCTGTGGAAAAACAGTGTGCAAAAACAATTGAGTGACATTTTAGGACATTGAAGAGGCACTACAGATTGAATTGCTAGCAGTGTCCAAATCCTACACGATTACCTTTGAGTTGGGCAAGTTTAATCCCAATGGGCACCTCCCACTTTGACAGCTGAGCAAAAGTGCATCTATGTTGAATTGTGTGAAGAAGGGCTGGTCACATGCGACAGTGGCAAGTCTAGATGCGTTTCTGACATCATTAATGGTAATGAAACCGAGATTTGCCAGTTTGATCCAGAGAATAAACATCAGTTGACAGTGTGGACTTTTTTCCCTGGTGAAAATCTACCAACAAAAGTGAAGCGGCCCCAGAGTGTTGGAAAGAAAATGGTGACAACTTGCTTCTCCAAAAGTGGTCATGTTGCAACTGTCCTTCGGGAGGAATGAGGTATTGTTACTGCTCAGTGGTACACACAATATGCTACCAAAAGTTTTTGGGAAGCTTCAAGAATGGAGGCCAAGGGTGGGACTGAGGGGCACCACCTTACACCATGACAATGCATCTATCCACGCAGCCCTCATCACCACTCAGTTCCTGGAGTCCACAGAGGCTAAACTTATGACTTATTCACCCTACAGTCCTGATCTGGACCCATGCAATTATTTCCTGTTCCCTACGGTAAAAAATGTGTGGACGGTTCTCCAGGCCTGAAGAAGCCATTCATGCCTACGAGAAAGAGTTTACAGCACTTGAAGAAAATGAGTGGAAAGAGTGTTTTCAAAAATGGTTTACAAGAATGTAAAAGTGCGTAGAATGTCGTGGCAATTATTTTGAGAAAATACAGTGATCAAAATGAGTTTACATTTCTTAATTTTTGTGTATCTCAAAACTTTCGTAGTGTCTCCCACAAGTCACCATTCCTCTTTCTGCTTCAATGAATTCAACTTTTTCAGATTCCACATGTAAGTATGATCCTGTAGTATTTGTCTTTCTATGTCTGGCTTATTTAACTTAACATAATGTCCTCCTGGTTCATCTAGGTTGGAAATGGCAGGATTTCCTTCTTTTTAGAGACTAAATCATATTCCATTGTGTGTGTGTTTGTGTATATATACACACACATATATATACACATCACATTTTCTTTATTAATTTGTCTGTTGTTAATGGACACTTAGAATATTTCCATTTGTTGGCTATTGTGAATAATGATGCAGTGAATATGGGACTATGTATCTTTTCAAAATACTCATTTCATTTCTTTTGGATATATATTCAGAAGTAGGATTACTGCATCATGTGGTAGTTATATTTTTGATTTTCTAAGGAACCTCCATACTGTTTTCTATAATGGCTGTGTTAGTTTATATTCCCACCAACAGTGGAAAAGGGTTCTTTTTTTCTCCACATTATAGTTAGTTTTAAAACTATTAATTCAATCTTTTACTTACAGGTCTTTTCAGGTTTTCTTTTTCTTCCAGAATTAGTTTTGCTAGTTTATGTCTCTATAGGAATTTGTCCATTTAATCTAAGACATCTAATCTGTTGGCATTCAGTGGGTCATAGTGTTTTTTCTTCTAGTCTTTTTTATCTTTGTAAAGATAGTAGGAATGATACCCTTTCATTCCTAATTTTGGTAATATTGAGTCTTCTCTTTTTACTTCATCAGACCAGCTAAATATTTGTCAATTTTGCCGATCTTTTCAGAGAATCAACTTTGGTTCTATTTATTTTCTCTATTGTTTTTCTATTTTCCATTGCATTTATTTCCACACTGGTCTATATTATTTTTTTCTTTCTATTTACTTTAGATTTAGTTTGCTCTTTTTAGTGTTTTAAGCTGGAAGATTAGGGTAGTATTTTGAGATAGTTCCTCTAAGTGCACTTTAGTTGTATCCCATGCATTTTGGTATCTTGTGTTTTTGTTTTCTTTCAGCTCAAAGTATTTACTCATTTTCTTTCTAATTACTTCTTTAACCCATTGGTTAGACTGTGTTGTTTACTTTCCACATACATGTGAATTTATTAGATTTTCTTATTTATTTCTAACTTAATGTCATTATTATCAAAGACATACTTTACATGATTTCAGTCCTTTTAAATCTGTCAAAGTTTGTTTTCTGGCCTAATATACAATCTTTCCTAATGATGGTTCATGTATGCTTGAGAAGAATGTGTATCCTACTGTTTTGGTTGGAATTATATATGGATGTTTGTTAGTTCTATTTGTTAATAGTGTAGATCAAGTATTCTGTTTTTTGTTGATCTGTTTAGTTGTTCCTTCCATCGTTGAAAGTGGTGTATAGTTTCCAATTATTATTACTGAATTGTCTGTTTTTACCTTCAGTTCTTTTGGTTTTTGTTTCTTGTATTTTGGAGCCCAGTTTTCAGGTACATATGTATTCGTAATTGTTATACTTCCCTAATCAACTGTTATCATTATACAGCATCCCTCTTGATTGCTAGTAATATGTTTGCTTGTTGTTTTAAAGTCCATTGTGCCTTTATATCTACTAGTATATCCGCTCTTTCTTCCCTTTAGTTACTGTTTGTGTGATATCTTTCTCCATCTTTTACTTTCAATCTATTCGTATCTTTGAATATAAAGTATGCCTCCTATAGACAGTGTATAGTTGGCAGCAGGCTCTTCCTGAAGGGTTGTCTGAGCATCTGCATGACTGCCACAAGATTCAACACTGGGCTTGGTGCCTGTAGCTCAGCTGCTAGAATGCTGGCCACGTACACTGGGGCTGGCAGGTTCAAACCCGGCCTGGGCCTCCCAAACAACAATGACAACTACAACAAAAAAATAGCTGGGCATTGTGGTGGGCACCTGTGGTCTCAACTACTTGGGAGGCTGAGGCAAGAGAATCACTTAAGCCCAAGAGTTTGAGGTTGCTGTGAGCTGTGAGGCTATGGAACTGTACTGAGGGTGACATAGTGAGATTCTGTCTTAAAAAAACAAACAAACAAACAAAAAATACCCAATACTGATTTAGTATTTGATTTGGTGGAGAGGCTCTAACATGGTAAACCCTAAGAAGCCAATTAGGTAAAAGAAAGAAAAGCAGAACCAAGCAGTTAATTTGAGCAAGGTCTTGAAGGAATAAGACTCTCCTTTATGGCTGGGAAGAATTTGTTTCTCCCAATAAAAGAAGAAAAGAAACAAGTAATGCTGGGAAACCAAGCAGTTGGGAATTGCTGGGCATACTCTGGGAACCAAACCCAGTCATTTGTTCTTGTTTCAACAAGCAAGGTAATGTTCTGGCACAAACAAGACATGGTTCCTAACCTCAAGGGACTTGAGGAACCTGTTACCTTAAGAAACATACTTGAGGGTGGTGCCTGTGGCTCAAGGAGTAGGGCGCCGCTCCCATATGCCAGAGGTGGCAGGTTCAAACCTAGCCCCGGCCAAAAACCAAAAAAAAAAAAAAAAGAAACATACTTGAAATGCCTTTACTCTGGTCTCTATTACATTTTTATATTTGGCTAGTTATTATTCAAGTAAGCTTTTTAAAGTATAGGAAGGCTAAGAAAGGAAAATGGATTGTCTACAGTCACAACTAATTCCTTCCTTGATTCAGTATTGAATACTTACTATGTATCAGGTATTGAGAAGAAATAATTAATTCCATACCATTAAGGAGTTCATAGTCGGGTGCAATAAGATATATATATAAACAGACCAGCAAAGTTAATGATAAACAAGCAGTAGAACTCAGGTTTGGGGCCAGAAAGAAGGGTTTATTTTTAAAGTTGTGTGCAGGAATTTTCCTATTTCTCTTCTAATAGATAGACTTTTCTACACAGAATCTTCGTTTTTGTCACTTAAAAATACCTCTACACATTTTCAGTGCACACCCAGTTTTTCTAGATCTATCACCAATGAGAACTGACAAATTAAAATCCAATAGAGTGATTTTTAAGCAGCCTGAGAAAACACTTCAGTTTGAAATAATTAATAAGTAAAATATTACAAGTGGTATTAAATAGTCACAAATCACTGGGGGGCAGTCAAAGAAATGGGAAAACAAACTGTGCCTGACTGCCCCCACCTTTGGCATATGACTGTTAAAATATGTTCCCTCTTTCTGTTATATACACATACTACCTACACACATGCACTTACATATATTATACACACACACACAAATAAGAAGTCATAGCAAAATACAAGATTAAACCTGCCCTGATGAGATTTCTTTGATTTGGGGAAAGTTGGACATGGTGTAAGCATTAGTTTTTAGATAATTGTGAGTCTTTAATCAAAATTCCATCCGTGGGCTCAAGCATGACCACTATATTTTTAATGGTTTCTCAGATTCTACTTTTACTAAGTGTAGATTTTGGAACTTTAAGTATTAATAGAAATTTTTTCTTAGTTCTTAAAACTAAGCCTTTGTACCAAAGCCTTTTGAAGACTTTTTCTTTCTCGGAGTAATTTAAAAGTTTTAAATTTCTCTTCAGGTTGTACAGGAGTATGAAAGAGTAATTATATTCCGACTGGGACATCTGCTTCCTGGAAGAGCCAAAGGCCCTGGTAAGAAACACCTTTTTTATTTTTTAACACACCACCTCCTGACTTGCCAGTTTCTTCAATCCATACATATTTGTTATCTAGACCTCAGATTACATGAGGTGACTTGATTCATGATATCTGCATTTTCCAATGTGTTACTTGTAATACAGGTTATTAAGAGATTCTTCAGAGAGCATTACTCCCAGGTCACAGGAGGCCAAGAGAAAGAATGAGAGCCCAAATGCTAGGGCCAGGCTGGCTGGAATAGCAAGTCAGTTTAGGACTCGTGGCTGGGGACTGGTTTGAATAAATGTGTGTATGATCAGAGTCCTGTGAATACTGAGAGAAAAGCTGAGCTACTTCAGAAACCAAGGAGTCAGACCAAATCATGGGAGATAGGCAAAGTTCAGCATCTAAGTAACAACTTGGTCTTTAATTGGCGGGGTTTAAGAAACATAGACTGAGCACTTCTTATGTTTCAGACACTGTATGATCAGAGATATGAATATGGAGGAATAAGGCATAGGCAGAAATAAGGCGACTCCAGGACCTTAAAACCTAGTGGAGTTGCTGTCCAGAAGTCTAAGCTGTTAATGGGGCACAGAGAGTAGTATGGTTAGTCTGAAAAGTCTAGTAGTTGTAGTTTGGAGATCCAAGCCAGTCAGTAAGTTATGAAAAGGAGCAAAGTCCCACTGTGCATATATATTAGAGAAGGTCTAAGTTCCAAAGCTGGGCCTGTAGAACCCGGTAGATAAAAGAGACCACGCTAAGAAACATAAATCAAGAGTATGAATATTTGGAACCAATAGGTGGGTCCATACAACATGTCAAATCTATGAAGTGCAGAACAGAATTGTCTTAACACAATAATTAAATAAATGAGATGAAACCCTATATTAACTAATTTGATCTAAGTTTTCCAAATTGTATATAAAATCAGCACATTGTACATTAGTACAAATGCACTAATGTATACATGATCTATGTGTATATGACTTAATAAAAAAAAAAAAAGTAGAACAAGACTCTGTAGTTCCTGAGACATGGGAATCTTGTTCTGGCCCTGGTTTTTGGAACCTTCTTGATTGGGGCCAAGAAAGGCTAATAGCTGGGCTGCTCCTTAGATAGATCCTGGGCTCTGTAAGGCACTGCTTCTTCCAACAAAGCTTTGGCTCTTATAGGAGCCCATAGCAACCAATGGGCTCTCCTCAGCAACCAAGACACATTGGGTGGGTAAGGACTAACGAGCCAACCAGAAGGCCATCATGATATTGCTATTCTGATTAATTCTGGAGTTCATTTTTTTCCTTAAGAGATGAGATCTTGCTCTATCACCTAGGCTGTAGTGCTGTGGCCTGATCATAGCTTACTGTAGCCTCAAACTCCTGAGCTCAAGAGATCCTCCTGCCTCAGCCTCTTGAGTAGCTGGGACTTACAGGCATGTACCACCATGGCCAGCTTAGTTTTTTATATAGATGGAGTTCTCACTGTGTTGCCCAGGCTCGTCATAAAGTGGGGTTTACATTTTAAGAAATACCACACAGAAGTTGCTGGCTCTAATATTTGACACCTATATATATATATATATATATATATATATATATATATATATACTCATGAATTCAAAAGCAATTTTAAAGAGGACCTAAAAAGTGCTAGCTCAGACACTAATAATAGTATATAGGACACTCAGAGAACTCCTAGAGAAGGGACAGACATAACTAAGATCTGGAGGGCTCAACACCATGACTCAAGTGACCACACAGGGCTGGGCACAGTGGCTCACACCTGTAATCCTAGCACTCTGGGAGGCTGAGCAGGGTGGATTGGTTGAGCTCTTGAGTTCTAGACCATCCTGAACAAGACTGAAATAGAAGAATTATCCTGGCACTCCAGCTATTTGGGTTGCTAAGGCAAGAGGATCACTTGAGCCCAAGAGTTTGAGGTTGTTGTGAGCTATGACACCACAACACTCTACCCAGGGTGAAAGAGTGAGACTTTGTCTCAAAAAACAAAAAATAAATAAATCAATAAAGTGACCACACAGCTTGGTCTGCTAAGGATAATCCCTTTTACATTTGTTGTTCTGGATTAAGTTGTAATAGTACCCTCCTTTACCCTCAAAAGTATCTCAGATTAAGCAACACATTATATGGTTAACCTTAGCTACAAAAAAGACCTTGTAAGAGTGGAGGTGGGGTTGCCCAATGGTCTGTGTGTAGTTGGAGGCCAAGAAAAGCAATGCAGTATGCAACCTTACCCTGAAAAATAAACCCCAAACATCTCCATGCTAGCTATTCACCTGTCACTTCCCCACCCACTTCTTCTAGGTCTTTTCTTTTTTTTGCCCTGCCTGGATACCTACCACAAGGTTGACCTCCGTCTCCAAACTTTGGAGATACCCTTTCATGAGGTAAGCTAATGGGTGGCTTTTGCTTTCTCTCTATATTTTCCATGGCCTATCTACCAACTCTGGCCCAGGAAAAAATGACTATTTATGCTCAGAGTAAGAAAGAAAAGTAGAGATATGGACTACATCAGATTTTAAAACCTTTGTGCATCAAAGGACACAATCTACAGAGTGAAAAAGCAACCCATGGAATCTGAGAAAATAATATTTGCAAATCATATATCTCATAAGGGGTTAATATCCAGGATATATGTAGAACTCACACATCTCAATGACTAAAAATCAGAGGACATTGCGATGGTTACTCGTATGTGTCAAATTGGCTAGACCATCATCATTTGACCTATATTTGGATGTTATTGTGAAGGTATTTTTTAAGACGAGATTAATATTTAAATCTATAGACCCTGAATAAAGGTCTATAATGTGGGTGGGCCTTATCCAATCAGTTCAAAGCCTCAAAAAGAAGACTGATTTCCCCTTGAGGAGGAGGGAATTCTGCTGGTAGACAACATCAACCCTTCCATAGCATCAGCCTGAAGATTCTGGACTTACCAGCTGTCACAATAACATGAGCCAATTCCTTAAAATCAGTCTCTCTCTTTCCCCCCCTACTCTCTCCCCTTCCACATATACATATACATATGTGTGTATATGTGTGCCATATGTATACATATAAATATATGTGCATACAGACACACATTCTGTTCTGTTTGTCTGGAGAACCCTGACTCATACAGACTTCAAAAGGCATTTCTCCAAAGATGGCATACAAAGAAGATGAAGATAGAAATGGACAATAAACATATAAGAGAGTTAACCATCACTAATTACTGGAAAATGCAGATGAAAATCACCATAAGATACCACTTCATACCCATTAAGATGGTTACTATAAAAAAAAATAAGTTTTGAAGAGGTTATAGAGAAACTGGAATCCTTGTGCACTGTTGATGGGAATGTAAAATTGTGCAGCCACTATAGAAAACCGTATAGCAGCTCCTCAAAAAGTTAACAATAGCATGACTATATGGCCAGCAATTCCATTTCTATATACATCCCTAAAAGAATTGAAAGATCTTGAAGAAATATTTGTATACCTATGCTCGTAACAGCTTTATTCACAACAGCCAAAAGACAGAAGCAACCCAAGTATCCACTGACACTAAAAAGTAAGAAAATTCTGATACATTCTACAATATGAACGAACCATGAGGATATTGTGTTAAGTGAAATAAGCTAGCCATCACACACACAAAAAAATACTGTATAGTCCTACTTATATGAGGTACCTAAAGCCGTCAGATTCGTGGGGACAGAAATTAGAATGGTGGTTTCCAAGGGGAGGGGGAAATGGGGAACTTGTTTAGTGGGATTCAGTTTTGCAAGATGAACAGAGTTCTGGAGATTGGTTGCGTAAGAGTGTGAATGTACTTAATGCTACAGAAGTGTATACATAAGGTGGTAAATTTTATCATATCCAGTTTATCATTACAATATTTTTAAAAAGAAAAATAGAGCTAATATTCACATTTGTCTATCAGTTATTCAGATTTTTAAGTCTTTCCTAAATTCTCTCTCCCTTTTAGTCTGAGGTTCTTTCTCATTCTTTCTTTTGGTAAGTAGAAATGACAGTTTTTTGAGAAGGTTACTTTAAATAATAAAATTAAACAAAAGGAAAAAATAAAACTTATCCCTAATCTATCTCGGAGAGATATTTGTACGCAGATGTTCACAGGAGCATTATTCATGACAGCTAAAATGTGGAAGCAACACGTGATTATCAATAGATAAATGGATAAGCAAAACGTCCTATGTACTACAATGCAATAGTATTTAGCCCTAAGAAGGAAATTCTGACATATGTTGCAATACAGATGCTAAGTGAAATAAGCAGTCATAAAAAAGTAAATACTGTATGATTCCACATACACGAGGTATTTTAGTAATCAAAATCATAGAGACAGTAGAATGCTGGTTGCCAGGGGCTGAGGGAAGAGAAAATGGAGAGTTACTATGTAATGGGTACAGAGTTTCTGTTTTACAAGATGGATGGTGGTGACAATGTCACAATATTACGAACGTATTTAATATCACCGAACTGTACACTTAAAATGGTTAAGATGGTAAGTTTTGTTATATGTATTTTAACACAATTTATAACATGGAAAAAACCTTTACCAGTAATCTTGTTACCTACAGATAACTGTTGATATTTGGAGTATATCCTTTCAGACTTTTCTATGTATGTGGTTATAGTTACAGACAGGTGCGTGTGTGCATGTGCAAATGTGTCATACCATATAAACCCCTTTAACATGACTTTATATACAATAATTATGATCATCTTTTCATATATTAGCTATATTTCTACTTCTTTATTTTAAAGAGACATGCAGCATTTCATTGTGTAACTGTATCACAATTTATTCAACTAATTCCCTGTTAATGATGTTAAATTCTTTCCAATTTTATATCCTAACAAACAATACTGTAAATAATATCCTTATAGCTAAATTCCTAAAATATGTCCTTATGATAAATATCTGAAAATGAAAAAGTTGAGAATATGCTTCTTTTTAGGACTTTTGATATGTATTACCAAATTGCCCCTAGTGTACACTCCAGCAACAATACATGAGAGTGCTTGTTGCCTAGAATATGCTTCTCTTCTAGCACATTTCTTCTGATTCAACTTAGAAAGACCTGTTACAGAATCAACTGAATGTTTTCCTATAAGAAAAATTATTCCTGGGCAGTGCCCGCTGCTCAGTGGGTAGGGCACCATCCACGTACCCAAGGCTGGTGGGTTTGAACCTGGCCTGGGCAGCTAAAACAATGACAACTGCAGCAACAACAAAAATAGCCAGGGATCAGTGCCTGTAGCTCAGTGAGTAGTGCGCCAGCCACATACACCAAGGCTGGCGGGTTTGAGCCCTGCCCAGGCCTGCTAAACAATAATGGGAACTGCAACCAAAGAATAGCCGGGTGTTGTGGCAGGTGCCTATAAGTCCCAGCTACTCGGGAGGCTGAGGCAAGAGAATTGCTTGAGCCCAAGAGTTTGAGGTTCCTGTGAGCTGTGATGCCATAGCACTCTACCGAGAGCAACATAGTGAGACTTTGTCTGAGACAAAAAAAAAAAAAAAGTAGCCAGGCGTTGTGGTGGGAAGTCCCAGTTACTTGGGAGGCTGAGGCAAGAGAATCGCTTAAGCCCAAGAGTTTGAGGTTGCTGTGAGCTGTGACGCCATAACACTCTGCCCAGGGTGATAGCTTGAGACTCTGTCTCAAAAAAAAAAGGAAAAGAAAATTATTCCTATAAGAAAATACAAACTGATTTAAAGAATTCCTTTAAGTTGTGAATTCATTAGTATATTTAATAAAAACTCCATAATTTTCAAGTCAGGCATGGTAGCTTATACCTGTAATCCTAGTACTTTGGGAGGCCAAGGTGGAAGGACCGCTTGAGCCTAGTCGAGACTAGCCTGGGCAATAGCGAGACCCTGTCTCTACAAAAAATAGAAAAATTATCCAGACATAGTGGTGCATGCCTATAATCCTAGCTTCTTAGGAGGCTGAGGCAGGCAGATCACTTGAGCTCAGGAGTTTTGAAGGTATTGTGAGCTATGATGACACCATTGTACTACAGACCAGGCAACAGTGAGACCATGTCTTAAAAACAAACAAACAAAAAAACGTGTATTTTGAATAAAGCACAAGTCAGCTATTCTTCTTTTTTCCTTGCTATAATCATAGGCTAAGAAAATTATCTTTGAATATCCTCTATCCTCACTGGGAAAGGAGCCCAAGAATTAAGACTGTCATTCAAACTTTTTTTCTGCCTAGGTTGTGACCAAAGACATGTTTATAATGGAGATAGATGCTGTTTGCTACTACCGCATGGAAAATGCCTCTCTCCTTCTAAGCAGCCTTGCTCATGTGACCAAAGCTGTTCAATTCCTCGTGCAAACCACCATGAAGCGTCTCTTAGCACATCGATCCCTCACTGAAATCCTTCTAGAGAGGAAGAGCATTGCCCAAGATGTAAAGGTACTTACCTAAATTTAATATCGAATATGTTGAAATGTCTTTTATTCATCTGTGTATTGGCCATTTATTAAATCTTCCATGTTCCAGGCATTCACTGTTCAACCTGCCATCCCTTAGGGAGTTATATCTAGTTGGGAGGTTGCCAAATTTGACCCTTAGTCAAATATAGTCACTAGGATGGTTCTGGTTAGTCAATCATTGCCACAGTTTCTGCTCCTGGATGTTGATAGGAGTGGTGGGGCTGGTGGGGATGGACAGGAGGTGTTGGTGGTATACGGAGCTGAGAAGGCCTGGTTCCTGGGAATTTACATTCTAGCTGAGGAAACAAGCATAATGTGTGCAAAGCTAAATAACAAGTTTGAGTAAGACTTTCATATAACAGAGGTAAGATGTCCCAGACCCTTACATGATTAATTACCCCATTGATTGTTTACATTTAGTTGATTTAGAATTCAAGGAGGGGAGGAGAGCAAGAATTGCCTGCCAGGCACCTCATGGGCCCCACAGGCAGCAAGCCCAGAAATCTCATCCATGGCCACAGTAGGTACCTTTAATTCTTACCAAGACAAGTTGGCAAAAGGTATTAAGAGAGGTGAGAAGAAGGCAGGATTCCAGGCAGCTGACCAGTCAAGTGGCAATCACCAGCATTAACGGAGCCTGTCACTGAAGCCCTGGAAGCACCCACATGCAGAACTGGGCTAGAAGGCTATGAATCATGTCTAGAGGGAAGGAGGACCTCTGTTATAGGGACCCTAAGAATCAAAGGCATTGATAATGATTCTGCTTCATGGGACATCCCCTTTCACCTTCTCTTCCTTGTTCGTCCCTCTCCTCTAAAGTCCAGATGCTTGGTATTCAAGCTTGCCTTTGTTACCCTGAATTATAAAGTATATCCAGATGTTCCTCAACTTACAATGAGGCTACATCACAAAAAGCCCATCATAAAGTAAATATCCTAAGTCAAAAATGCACTTACTGCCCTAACAAAGCCATCATAAAGTCAAACAATCATAATTTGAACCATCATTAGTATTTATGTTAAGTCTTCCCAGATTATAAACTCCATAATGGCAGGAACCATATTTTATCCAATTCTTTGTTCTCAGCATGGATTTGTTACACAGCAGACAGGTAAAGTTTTTTGGATGAATGAATAAATGCCAATAAATGTCATAGTCTCACCTCTTGCCATTCTTCCCCCACTGGATCTAGGACCCTAACCTACTCAGCACTTTTCCAGCACTCAGCACTTTTACATATGCTTCTTCCATGCTTCCTCTGGGGCTATTTCCTCTACATGGAATGCTTCCCTTTTCCCCACTTGCAAAATCTTATTCATCCTTTAAGACACCCTCTCCCCTGTGATGTCTTTATCGACTTTCCTTACTCTCCCCAATCTCCCAAATTAGTCATTCTTCTAAGTGTTCTTGCTGCACTACTCTATTTAGCCACTAAGAAATCACTGGAAAATATGTTTAAAAAAGAAAAGAGTGGCTGAGCGTGGTGGCTCATGCCTATAATCCTCGTACTCTGGGAGGCCAAGGCAGGTAGATGGCTTGAGCTCAGGGAGACCAGCCTGAGCTAGAGTGAGACCCCCATCTCTAAAAATAGTGGGTGTTGTGGTGGGCACCCATAGTCCCAGCTATTGGGGAGACTGAGACAAGAGGATCACTTGACCCCAAGAGTTTGAGGTTGCTGTGAGCTATGATACCATGGCACTCTACCACTGGTGACAAAGTGAGACTCTGTCTCAAAAAAGAAAAGAAAAGAGTTTGGGCCAACGGGGAGAATTCCATGCCATGCCCCTTTTTTCCAGAAGCCACAGTTCATTTTCTTCCCTCTCCTATTTGTAACTTTCACAGGGGAGTAAGGGGGAGGGGGAGAAGCAGGGTGAAACTGATGCTACCAGCAGTAAGGAAGTGAAAACACCCTGTGAGTGAAAGCCATTTGAAAGAGAGGCAAGAGACTTTGGTTCTCCGATAGATGTATTTTAAAACAGGTTTAACAAATATACCATCTAGAGTAGTGTCTGCTGCTTCTCTAGCAAATTACTACAAACTTGGTGGCTTAAAACAAATAAAAAAAAATATTGTCTTAAGAGTTTAGAAGACCAGGATCCAAAGTCAGTTTTACTGGGCTAAAGTTAGGGTGTCAGCAGGACTGATTCTTTCTGGACATTCTGAGAAGAGAATCCATTTATTTGCCTTTTTCAGCATCTAGGGGCTGCCTGCTTTTCTCAGTTAGTGGCCCCTTCTTTCATCTTCAAAGTGCATCATTCCAAATTCTGCTTCCATCATCGTATCACCTTCTCCTCTTAGTCAAATTTCCCTCTGCCTCCTGTTTATAAGGACACTCGTGATTACATTTAGGGCCCACCTGGGTAATCCAGGATAATCTCCCCATCTCTACTGGATCACTTAATCACATCGGCAAAGTCCCTCTTGGGGTAACATTCATAGGTTCCAGGGATTAGGACAGGGGTCCTCAAACTTTTTAAACAGGGGGCCAGTTCACTGTCCCTCAGACTGTTGGAGGGCCAGACTATAGTTTAAAAAAAAAAACTATGAACAAATTCCTATGCATACTGCACATATCTTATTTTGAAGTAAAAAAACAAAACAGGAACAAATACAATATTTAAAATGAAGAACAAGTAAAATTAAATCAACAAACTTAATCAGTTCCATATTTGTCACTGCTAGTCATAACAAGCGATGCAAGTGTGCATCGGTTAGTCCCGAGACTGAGAGGAGGAGTTGAGAGACAGAGAGGAGGGGAGTCCGAGAGTGCCGCACACATTCCACACATGCGCACTGTGGGCCCGCGACCAGTCTGCTGCGAAGCAGGACAGGCAGCAGTGGCAAAAACACAGTGGGCTGGATAAATGTCCTCGGCCCGCGGGCTGTAGTTTGAGGACCCCTGGATTAGGACATAAACATCTTTGGGGACCATTATTCAACCTACCGCATCATCCATAGTTCCACAAATATTCATTGAGTGGCATTATGCAAGATAAAGAACTCTTTGTGTAGTTAAACAAAACAAAGCAGGCAAACAATGTCATTTCAAAGGGATTGTTCTTGGTACAGAACAATGGCTATCGGTGCTTAGTCAGGCATGCTCTACTCACACCTAGAGGCTGTCCCTGATATCTCAACCCTTCCATCTACAGGTTGCCTTGGATTCAGTGACCTGTATCTGGGGAATCAAAGTGGAGAGAACAGAAATGTGGGTAGGAAATTAATGGGGGAAAATAGTATAATAAAGGGAAATATTTGGTTCCATTGAAAATTTTTCATGTGAAAAGTTATTTGCATTGAGTATTATAGCCACATTAGCATAAATTTCAAAAAAGAAAAAAATTATCTAATATCACATAGCCATAATACAACTACTGCAATATTTGGGCAAATTACTCTCATGGTTTTTTTCTCTACACACCTATAAAAACTTTTTTATAGAATTTAACCACTTCAGCCATTTAAACATTTTGTTATATTTACAAAGAAGTGCAACCAAAACTACTATCTAATTACAGGACATTTTTATAACCCCTCAAAGAAAGCCTGTACTAAGTGGGAACTCCCCAGGCACCTGTCAGCCCTCAGCTCCTGGAAACCACTACTTTAGTTTCTGTCTCAATGGATTTCCCTATTCTGGGCATTTCACATAAACAGAATCATACACTATTGTGGCCTTTGTGTCTGGCTTCTTTTCACTGAGCATGATGTTTTCCAAGTTCATCTATAGCGTAGCATGAATCAGTACCTCATTACTTCTTATGGTTGAATAATATTGCACTATATGGTACACAATGTTTTGTTTATTCATCAGCTAGAGGACATTTGGGTTGTTTCCACTTTGGGGCTGTTGTGACTTATGAGTAACGCAACAATGAACATTCATTTATAAATGTTTGTGTGTGAATACTTTTTAAATTCTCTTGGGTACATACCTAGGAGTGGAATTACTGGGTCATACGGTAAATATATTTAATTTTTTGAGGAACTACACATTTTTTCATGTACACAGTTCTCATAGTTATTATCAGGGTAAAAAGATAATCTCTGATACAATGCATTAAGTATTGTTCTTTGATTAATTCTCCCCTTTTCAAAATCAAGTCTTCTCTTTTATAAACTTAGATGAATTCCTCTTCTCTTTGTTATTTTTATTTATTTTTTTTTTTGTAGAAACAGAGTCTCACTTTATGGCCCTCAGTAGAGTGCCGTGGCGTCACACAGCTCACAGCAACCTCCAACTCCTGGGCTTAGGTGATTCTCCTGCCTCAGCCTCCCGAGTAGCTGGGACTACAGGCGCCCGCCACAACGCCCAGCTATTTTTTGGTTGCAGTTTGGCTGGGGCTGGGTTTGAACCTGCCACCCTCGGTATATGGGGCCGGCGCCCTGCTCAATGAGCCACAGGCGCCGCCCTTCTCTTTGTTATTAATAGTATGGCTCTTCAAGGCTGTTTTTTATTGTTTAAATCAAATAGTTGGGGTTTAGATTAAATCCTGTGGGAAAGATGAGCACAACTCACAAAATGTGCTGTGCTTGTAAAGAGAGAACCACAGCTCTACTAGAGCATCAGAAATAATACAAACTTGCATCTGAGGCATCAACATTTGAGAAGCTCTTCTCTGCCTACCGTCTACCTCTAAGGTCTAGGGACAGCACACTCTGTTAACTCAGAATTGACTACTCGTCATGAGACAACAGCAGAGGGAGTTGGAAGTCTGTACGACAGCCCTGGCTCTAACGTCGCTGCGCCACTCCCACATGCCATGTTCTCTCTTTTTCAGTAAGGATGTGAGGCTGCCGGCTGGGCTTCAACACTCACTGGCTGTGGAAGCCGAAGCACAAAGACAGGCCAAAGTGCGGGTGAGCCAGCACTGAGTGCTCTTACCTTCCCACAGAGACCGCTCTTTGAGGAGCACCAGAGAATCCAAACGAAGGCCTGCTCATGGAGACTGTTTTCTCTTTGCTTTTTTACCCTCTATTTAGCCAGGTACAGGGCAGAATCTGGCTTGTGCCCTTACTAGTCTATGAAAATTGCTCTCATAAAGTAAATCAGTACCCTCTGAACTGACGAATACAACATCTCTCCTCTCTGATGCTGCTGATCACAGTGACCGTCTTGTCCTCTGTCTTCCTTGTCTCTCCTTAAAGGCTTCTCTTCCCCAAACAGCAGCTTTCTTTTCCAGTGCCAGCATCTTTCTCTGAATAATCATCTGGGTCACCCGTCATCTCTAGGTTTATAACTTCTAGGTTAGCCCAGAGCTAGATCCCAAGCTCAGTGCAAGGTTCAGAGGGACAGCCCTGATCTGGGCCTAATCCCCTCAATGCCAGAGACGAGGGGAGGCTGTGGTACTCAGAGCACCTCCTCTGCCAGCGAGAAGAAAGATCTGGCTGCTAGCAGCTTCTCACGATTGAGGAGTTGGGGAGTGGGGTATAGGGAAGAGGAAAATGAGCAATGAAGGGAGGCAGATTCCTCTCAAATATCAGGGTGTAGGTGAGGGAGAAACACTAATCATATAAAAGGATCCATAACTTTGGGGCTTTGAGGGGAGATCGAGAAGAGGGGAGGGAGAAAGGAGTCCCCTGGGAAGAGTTGCTTTGAGATCTCTGAGCCTAGTCCTCTTTGCCCACGTTTGGGTGGCATTCTGGTGGTAAGTCTGGCACATTCTCTTCTGAAGTGCTTACCCGTTCATTTTGCTCAAGGTGGGAGTCACCCTTTCTTAATTCCATGCTTTTGCCTGGGATGCTGGTCAATTTTTTCTCTATATTGGCAAAATCCTACTAATTCTCCAAGGCCCACCAGGCATTAATTAAGTCCCCTAACACTTCATTTATGATCCTTAACAACTTCTATCTTAAATTATGATTAGTGGTTTAATCTGTCTCTAATGTCCTTCAGAAAAAGGCTGAACCTGTTCTGTGCTCAACAGTGCCTGCCACATAGCAGATGCTCAATGCTTATTTGTTGAATCACCCTGAATAGTAATTAAAACATTCATGGACTGAAGAACACTTTGCTTTTCTCCACATTCGTTTTCTAGATGATCGCTGCAGAAGGGGAAAAGGCTGCCTCCGAGTCCCTGAGAATGGCAGCTGAGATTCTGTCAGGCACCCCAGCTGCTGTTCAGCTTCGATACCTCCACACCCTGCAGTCTTTGTCCACAGAGAAGCCTTCCACTGTGGTTTTACCTCTGCCATTTGACCTGCTAAATTTCCTGTCTTCTCCTAGCAATAGAACTCAAGGAAGCCTTCCCTTCCCAAATCCTCCCAAACCTGTTGAGCCACTAAATCCTAGAAAGAAAGACTCTCCCATGTTATAGAGGGGAAGTGAGGCAAAGGATAATGTAAGGGGCCTGCCTTATATGGCACATCCCTGAGCCAGGTCCTCTCTCCTCACTTCCTGCCCTTCCTTCGATTGCTATGTGGCCACGTGGTATACCTGTGGGATGCATGAAGTCACAATGGAGTAACATACAGGAGAAGACAGTCAGTTGATGTGATGACCCAGAAGGCATATAAGAAGTTTAGGCGGATCATCTAATCAGAGCAATTGTAGATTTAGTTAGCATTTCACTTCAGAAAGGATTTTGAATCTAGATGTGGCTAAATTTTGACTTGTGAAGAATTTAGTTCAAATGGCCTCTTTTCTGTATGTCTCCTGGTCCCTTAGGCAAGTTCTTTGCAGCTCACACAGCCATTCCTACAAGCTCCTTCCCTTGCGTTTATCATACTCTGTTGTAACCCTGTCCTTAAATAGCCTTCTTGGCTATGTTAACCAGTTTGATGAAAATATTTCAAATTGTATATAAAACCAGCACATTGTACCCCAGGATTGCATTAATGTACACAGCTATGATTTAATAAAAAAAAAAAAGAAAGAAAGAAAGAAATAGCCTTCTTGGTGGCACCTGTAGCTCAGTGGGTAGGGCGCCAGCTACATACACCAAGGCTGGCAGGTCTGAACCCGGCCTGGACCAGCTAAAACAACAATGACACAACAACAAAAAATAGCCAGGCATTGTGGCGGGCACCTGTAGTCCCAGCTACTTGGGAGGCTGGGGTAGGAAAATCGCTTAAGCCCAAGAGTTTGAGGTTGCTGTGACGCCACGGCACACTACCCAGGGCAACAGCTTGAGACTCTGCCTCAAAAAAAAAAAAAAAAAAAAAGGAAATAGCTTCTCTGCAACTATACTACCAATTCTTCAGAGGTACATCCTAGTCATTTCTTCCCTACCACACTCACTCCTTTTCTTCCACCCATATTCTTACACCTAACTCTGATAGCTACAAAACAGCGACACTTAAATGTTCCTGAATTATGGGGGGCAAAAAGAGATGCACTCAGGTTGGATATAAAATTCATACGTAATTAAAGAATTTAAAAGGAATTCGTTTTATGGAGACTCCTTTTTTAAAATAAAGAAATACAATGACAAAGACATTTATCTGATACATGTTGCTTTTAAAATCTTAAGAACACAGTCTGTAATAGCATTACATTTAAAAAAATGTATATACCGAGTAATGGGTTTGCTAAAAAAAATTTAAGCAAAACAACAACAACAACAATGTGTATACCTTTTTTTTTTGTATACCTTAATTTAAAAATACTTTATTGTTAAAAAGGTGCTGATGACCATCTAAGAGTCATAATCTTTTTGCTGGTAGAGGGTGTTGCCCGAATCAATGTTGATGGTTACTGACTGATCAGGGTGGTGGTTGCTGAAGGTTGGGGTGGCTGTGGAAATTTCTTAAAACAATGGTTCTCAACCTTCTTAATACCACCATGTATTTTCATTGTTACAAAGGGGTTGCAACCCACAGTTGAGAACCACTGTCTGAAAATAAGACAGCAATAAAGTTTGCTGCATCAATTGACTCTTCCTTTGCTGAATGATTTCTCTATAGCATGCCATAATTTGATAGCATTTTGTCCACAGAACTTCTTTCAAAGTTGGAGTCAATACTCTCAAACCCTGCTTTATCAACTGAGTTTATGTAATATTCTAAATCCTTGGTTGTCATTCCAAAAGTAGCATCTTCCCCCAAGAGTAGAGTTCATCTCAAGAAATCTCTTTCTTTGCTCACCCTTTAGAAGCAACTCCTCTTTCACTCAAGTTTTAGCATGAGATTGCAGCAATTCAGTCACATCTTCAGGCTCCACTTCTAATTCCCACCACATCTGCAGTGACTTCCTCTACTGAAGTCTTGAATCACTCTAAGTCATCTATGAAAATTGAAATCAACTTTTTCCAATCTCTTGTTCATGTTGTTATTTTGATGCCTTCTTATGAATCACAAATGTCCTTACTGGCATCTAGAAGGTTGCCAGAAGTTTTTCAATGTACTTTGTCTACATCCACCAAATGTACGAATGGCTAACAAACATGAAAAAATGTTCATCATCCCTATCTATTAGAGAAATGCAAATCAAAACCACCCTGAGATACCATCTAACCCCAGTGAGAATGGCCCACATCTCAAAAATCTCAAAACTGCAGATGCTGGGGTGGATGTGGAGAGAAGGGAACATTTTTATACTGCTGGTGGGACTGCAAATTAGTACAACCTTTCTGAAAGGAAGTATGGAGAAATCTCAAAGCACTCAAGCTAGACCTCCCATTTGATCCTGCAATCCCATTACTGGGCATCTATCCAGAAGGAAAAAAAATCCTTTTATCATAAGGACACTTATACTAGACTGTTTATTGCAGCTCAATTTACAATCGCCAAAATGTGGAAACAGCCTAAATGCCCACCAACCCAGGAATGGATTAACAAGCTGTGGGTACACCATGGAATACTATTCAGCCGGGGCGGCGCCTGTGGCTCAAGGAGTGGAGCGCCGGTCCCATATGCCGGAGGTGGCAGGTTCAAACCTAGCCCTGGCCAAAAACCACAAAAAAAAAAAAAAAAAAATTACTAGGAATACTATTCAGCCATTAAAAAAAAAATGGAGACTTTAAAAAAAAAAATCTTAAGAACAATTACTATAAATATGGGGCTAAGAGTAATGTATTTTCAATATAGAATTTACCAGCTTGCTGGGGTGGCGCCTGTGGCTCAAGGAGTAGGGCGCCGGTCCCATGTGCCGGAGGTGGTGGGTTCAAACACAGCCTTGGCCAAAAACCACAAAAAAAAAAAAAAAAAAAAAGAATTTACCAGCTTGCTTATTTCTTCAAAAAGTAATAACACTGTAATCTATACATTCCCTGATGTATTCTTTTTCTTGTACAGACATTTCTTAATGTAAGTGCATTCCTGTGAGACTTTCTGTTCATTAATTTGCCTTATACAATTAGAAATGCATATCTATGGAAAAAATAAGCCAAGTAAATAAAAAAGAGTATCTCTTTATAGAACATTATAAACATAAAAATCATAAAACATTTCTAATATTACTAAATATTACCAAAATGCTACTTGTTTTTAAGTATGTGTTTTGATTATACCATGGATTGTTTAATTCAATGTTTCAAATCCTACTACCAAATTTCTAAATGACAAATATAATTTCAAAGTAGGGTACAAAATGATAAAATGAATGACTTTTCATCATATATAGACTCTTACCCAAAACCAAAGGATTTATGGTATTAAAGCCACCTCTAGAAATGTTTAATTACATTTTCTTTCACAAAACAAAAGAGCCTCTGAAACTTCATTTATAGCATTGTGTGAATGAAACTATTTTTATGGGAACTGGGGAGGTTGGCTATAACATGCTACTTGTAATGGGAATTTCCAAGTTGCTGTCTCATAGAGTGATGGCTTAGTGCCTCACTAGTTCTCTCCCCATCAAACTTCTCTGCCTCTAACACTTATGTTATCTGATGTTATTATTTTATATTTGAGATGGGTTCCTGCTATCCACAGTGGAACTAAAACTTTTTGCATAAAAATACCCATAAAGGATTTTTGTTTATGAATGTCAGCCCATAAAACCCTGCTGAATATTATTATTTATTTATTTTTTTTTAGAGACAGAGTTTCATTTTGTTGCCCTCGGTAGAGTACTGTGGCATCACAACTCACAGCAACCTCCAGCTGTTGGGCTTAGGCAATTCTCTTGCCTCAGCCTCTTGAGTAGCTGGTAGCTGGGACTACAGGTGCCCACCACATGCCCGGCTATATTTTTGTGGCAGTTTGGCTGGGGCTGGGTTCAAAACCGCCACCCTTGGTATATGGGGCCGGCGCCCTACTCACTGAGCCATAGGTGCCACCCAAGAAAGTTGTATTTACTCTATTATTATTATTTGTTGTTATTGTTGCAGTTTCGGCTGGGGCTGGGTATGAACCTGCCATCCTTGGTATATGGGACCGGTGCCCTACTCCCTGAGCCACAGGCACCACCCCTGCTGAACATTATTTCAGTTGGAAAAATGCAACTAAGCTCCTGGCAATATAGAAAATTTGGAACATTTTGTCTGTTGAAGACAATTTTCTTTCTTTCTTTCTTTTTTTTTTTTTTGATAGAGTCTCACTATGTCGCCCTGGGTAGAGTACCGTGGTGTCACAGCTCACAGCAACCTCAAACTCTTGGGCTTAAGCGATCCTCTTGCCTCTCAAGTAGCTGGACTACAGGGGCCCACCACAACACCCAGCTATTTTTTTGTTGCAGTTGTCATTGTTTAGCAGGCCGGAGCCAGATTCGAACCTGCCAGTCCTGGTGTATGTGGCTTGCGCCCTACCACTGAGCTACAGGCGCTGCCCAGACTATTTTCCATTATGTTTAAGTAATAAGGCTCAAAGAAAGTATGCTTTACCTATCCTATTATTTCTTAGTCAACACTCCCTCTCTCTGCCATATCTCTCTCCTTCCCTCAGAAAACAAACAAAACAAACAAAAACTCACCACCAGTTATCTTGTGAAGTGATGCCATCTTAGGGTCATCTCTGCCATATATCTGTCTCTAGGCCACCTCCTTACCTCTGTCTACAGTGGGGAAAACCACACATTCTAGTCTGGCTCTAAGCAGACTATCAGATAATTTAAAAACCTACCTTTTCATAAAGCCATGCCAAATTCATTTATTGATACAACAATCTACCTATAAGGTTACTATATATTGAGATAATTTTCAATTTTGTTTCAAAAGGCTATTTCATCCAGTTCTGAAAAATAGTTCCATTATCGTATTAAAAGAAACATCTTCTCAGTCCCTTTTCCTAAGGACCATCCTTGGTTATCGGGGTGTGGGAGTGCTGAAATCCACAGATTGAGTCAAAAGGAGATTGTGAAACTAAAGGAACAGGTAAAACTAACCTATGCAGATTGTGAAACTAAAGGAACAGGTAAAACCAACCAATAAAGCCAAAAAGGCAAGTAAGAAAATATTTAAAGAGGAAAGCAAACACTGATGAAGTAGCAGTAGATAGGAACTCATGGGTGATTTCCTAGAAGTCTAATCTGTTTATACACTTTGCTATTATGGACCAGCCAGGTCATGGTCATAGATGGTTCAGCCCATATATAATGTGCCATTGTCAATTAGAGCATTCCTAAGGTGGGAAGTGTTTCTCATTACCACCATGTTGGCCCATTCCCATCCCGGAGTTATTGGTAATTGGAATTCAGATGGCACCAAGTGTTATTGGTCACTTTTCTTTTTCCTTTTTTTTTTTTGTTGTTGGTCACTTTTCATACCATATATAATGGTTTCTGATATCGGGTTAGCAAATTTTGGCATGAGTAATAAAGAAGGAGATAGTCGTGTTGGTTCATGAATAACAGAGTAACAGAAATCAGAAATAGAACAGGTGGAGGTGAATACCAGAGTAGGCCATTATGACTTTTCATAGTTCCTTATAGCACAGAACCTTTTGTCAAAATCAGATTTGTAGCAGCCCATATAGCCTATGGCTAGGAGGAGTGAGAGTTATGAGAAATACCTGTATAGCTCAATGGAACACCTTGGTGGAAAGGGCATGGAGAGGGATTTAGCTCTGCTAACAAACATGAGAGCTCAAGAGATGAGAGCAGTGGTGAACTGGCAGTCTCTACGCCTGTGGTGTTGAGAGGCATGAGATCAGCCTTACATTAGGCTGAAGAAGGCAGTCGGGAGCATGCGCATTCTATCACGGACCTGCTTACGCTGACTCTGTCTCCTCTCCTGCTTGCAGAACGCCAGCATGGTGTCTCTCTGCTGAAGATTACCAAGCTCTGCTAAAGACTAAGATCTATCTATTCTAAGAAGACTGCTTTACTTTCTCTAAGACTGACACTCTCTCTTTCTCTCTCTCTCTTTCTCCAGCTAAAGTAGATAGGCCTCAGGCACCTAAGAAACCTGAGCAAGGTAACTCAGCGGTCCTCGTCTGGAACCTAGTGAAGCTGGCCTGAGACCTGGCCAGTCCTGGGCCCTGACGAGTGCTGTCTGAAGTGAGATGTGACACAGATTTCACTAATATGTCTGGGGAGTTGTAGAGGAATGGACACCATGCTTGCAAAGGACAGTTACTGATTCTTATCACATTAAAAGGACACGCTGAGAACAGGACAGTGTCCTGGCAAGCCTAGAGACATTTTGTGACTTGGGGGCAATCCCCCAAGTAACTCTGTTCTGGAATGAGTTAAGATCGGTCACTCACTAGTATGCATGTGTTAACCATTGATGCTTAGTAGGTTCTTCCTGAGGCTTGTGGGGCAAGAACACGTGAGAGCAGGTGGCAATCCTTATATGTAATTACCTTAACTCTCCACACCTGTTGTGTATGTCAATGACCTTAACTCTCCACACCTGTTCTGTATGTCAATGACCTTAACTCTCCACACCTGTTGTGTATAACCTTAATAAATAGCCATTGCGGAGGGGGCTCGGAGCTACCCTGCAACTAAGGTTAGCCTTCCTCCCGCAAGCTTGTACTTTTAATCCGTGTCACAGCTGGTTCCTTCCTGCGGCGACCGAGACCAGTGCATAGGGGTCGCGACAGGGTGTGCCTATGGTATCTACCACTTGTTGGTCTTCTCTGATATCTGGAACTGGTCAATATTTAAATTTCTCATTAGCATGTCAGAGGACACCTTTCTCGTCTGCTTGAGTGGCCATTGGTATGTCCTATGTTAACCAGCTGTTGGGGTAGGTGGGTTTGATGGGAGAAATAATGGGCTAACTTGCTATGAAACTGTGTTGTGGGTGAAAAGGTATAGCGAACAAAGGCAAATTCTTTTCAGAAACTAGCTAGGTGAACTGATTGTGCTGTTTATAAGGTTTCAGCCACAGAAGTCTTCTCTTGAGTTCCAGGTACTGCATTCCAGCTGATTGCTCATCTTGAAATGATGCATGGATGACAAGCTGGACAGTGCAACCCAAAACTATGACATGTTCTGGGGAACTTCCTGGTATTTAATATTAATAAAGTAGCAGTGAGCTGACAAAGGATAAGATGTTCCACTTCAATGTTGGAGTCCACCATGAACAAAATGACATGGCCATGAGAATGGAACAAATCTGTAGTACATTCTGTGACAATGGTGTTCCAGGGCATTTGGGGATTGACAGTGAGGTGGTAACCCTTTGATCTGTCTAGACCTGTATTTATTGTTCAGGCAGATGGCTTAAGTACTGGTGTATTGCAGGTTGCTGGGTTCAAAATGACCAGAAAGGTGCCCTACGGAGACTTTGAAGGCCCTCACTACAACTGCAAGGGCCACCATAGCTCACCAGTAGTATCAGGGTAGAGCTGGGGCTATGCAGTTTGTAATCCCCTATCTGGAAGGCTCAGTAGGTCACTGTGCCAAAGCTTCTGTCCTGCACATCCTTGGGGGCCATGGCAGGATGGCTCTGAGTAAGTATATAACCTCCATGCTGGATTGCTCCTGGCTATTACCATTTTCTTTGGCAGAAGGTTCCCGTGGGGCCCTCTAAAATTCTGGGTTTTGTGTGAGTGCATTCGATCAGTAATTGAGCTGGACTTGGGCTCCGCTATCAGACATCCTGGATTTGATTTAGGTTCTATCACTTACTAGCTGTTTAACCTTGGAAATACTAGAAATCCTGAATATAAATAGGGATAAAAGTGGAACCTACCGCACATAGTTGTTGTGGTTAAATGAGATAATGTGTGACGTGTAGCACTATGTTTACATAAGGTACATGTTTAATAAATAATGGCTAGTACTATTATTCTGGTTTTACCTCATGGCAATAATGACAGCAGTCAGGCTGCATTAAATAAGAGCTTCACACCTTCCAAATGTTGCTTTCATATTTCAAAGGTAGCCTGATGGCCAGTAGTTTTCTGCTACCAGAGTGGTGGTTCTAGGACTGAGGTTTGACAACGCCTGTGTTTGAATCCCACCATGATATTACAAGCAATTGTTTCAAAGTGCACAGCTGTTTGGGATCATAATAGAGCAAAAGCAGGACAGAAGAGAAGAGGTTTTCCTCTTGGTGGGCAATATTTACAGGCAAAAAACATACAATCTTCTTTCTTTGTTGCCTAGGTTTGATTATTTGGATGGTCATTGATGAAATGGGAGACATATTACTAGGAGTACCTTGTGAACTCCAAAATTTGTTGGACATCTGGGCTAGGAGTGGGAGTGAGAATATCATGCCTGCCAAAAAGCCATTTGCCTTGGCAACACCTATCATGGGAGCTGTTAATCTTATCTTCAGAATTTTGAAAGTGTCTGGCCTAGAGATAGTATAAAGTATGCCTCTGCCAGATCAGGTGCTCATGGGGCTCAAACCCTGCAAATACAAGAGGGTCGTCCAAACAAACAGAATCCACCACATTCTTACAGGACCCTTTTCATCAGACACGCGAGAACAAGAGTACCGTCCAGGCCAAATGGCACTGCCCTAGACTGGGATTGCTTAAGGAACTTCTGTAAGTCTGTCTTCCCTGTTGGTCAAATTTTTCAATGTACCATTTGAGAGAAGCTGTACTTCTTGAAAATCTGCACGCTGCAGAGTTAATCTCTGAGGCTAGGGAGATTAGTAAACCTGTTGAGCAATCCTTGAGGCTGTGGTCAACCTGGCTGGAATAAACTCTCCATCTTTGAGGCAGAGATGGAAGTCCTGATGAACTCTAGGCACTACTTCGTATGAATAGCTATGAGTGTCTCAGCCTCATGGTCAGACAGCAAGCATTTCAGTTTTACAGGTAAACAGGGCTACCACAATTACATTCCTAAGTTTCAAGAAACTACTCTGCTTCCAATAGGAAAATACTTGCTGGTAGGTGGGACATTTGAGATTTTAGAAATGGGCAGGCCTGTAAGCAGAATGTACAACCGTCTTTGAAAGCGACATGCAAGATGTAGGTTTCCTAGGTAATATCCTTGATGTCAGCTAAGGCCAAGAACAAGAGGAAAGTACAGTCAATGTGTGCTACCCATTAACCATGGTCAAATCAGTGGGACCAATTGTGCAAATAGGACCAGATCTCTCAGGGGAGAATCTTGTGGTGCCCACGAGCATGGAGTAGGCATGGTGTGTGGTGAAGGTCCAGGCCTGGTGAACAAGGGGCTTGCTCACCAAGCTTCCTAAGTTCCCTAAGTACACTACAGTATGCACCTTGAAACACTCCATCTCAGCTTCAGAGGGACGTAGAACATGTTGCCACTGAGACTGGGGGCTGGGACACAGAGGAGTATAATTATGCCAACCAGCTTCCTCTCCACTGCATAGTCAGAAACAGCTCTGTCTGGACATCTGAGCACAGAGTGACTGTCTCCCATAGCCCAAGCATAACAGCTTTACCTCACAGCCTGAACGCCAGTGATGAGCCTCCACTCTGCTCAGGGAGTCACCTCCAGGACTGTCTAAAACTTTACAAACCATTACTTGGGAGAGTGGAGCTGCCCAGGCTAGCTTGAAGAGAACGACAGTGGAGATTCCTTCCCCATAGCACACTTTTAAAAAAACCACCTAATGTTCATTATGCTTTCCTAACACAACCTCGACTTTTGGGACATCCTCTTTCCCCAGGCCGTGTTACAATCTTAGTAGAACAGTAGAGCAAAGTGTCTTTCTTTCCCTTTAAGGAAGTCAGAGATCTCTGAAGTCTTCTCACCATCCCTGGCAAATGGATGGGGTGGTTTTTGACCATGAGATACACTATCTCTCAGGATTTTGAGACTATGGCAGAATAATTAAGGACAGAAGAAATTATTAGAGTCTGTTTGGCAGTGTGGTACTAAGGTGATTGGTAAAGCAAATATTGTGCCTGAGACCATCTAAAAACTACTTGGTTCCTGTCTGTTCCTAGCATTCCTTTAATTCCTTGAGCTCCCCAACATTCTTTTGATAAATTATCCTTTTACTTGGGTTTTGCAAGAATAGGTTTCTGTGGCTTGTCGTCAAACTGTCTCAACTAACATAGGTCTATGATACCAAACATTTCATTTTAATTGTAGTGGCAGCAGACATAATGTTGGCATTTAGAGCCTGAGTCTTCCATCCAATGAAGATGACATGGTATTTGACACATTCTGAGGGATGGGCCCTCATGGTCAGGGATGGAGGCTACTGATATGTATGGAAATGACCCCCTCATTGCTGTGAAATGGAAAGTTAATAAAAATTATTCTGCAACCCCACAAAAAAGCCCCCAGAATTGCTAGAGTCATCCAGGAATCTCTTTTGGAAAGAACAAAGGTAGGATTGTCTCTGCACCAGCAACTGTAAGCATGAGCCAATAGCTTCAGCTGTTTCTGCCAGTTGGGCCACGAGTTACAGCTAAGTGTGTGAAGAATTTCATGTTTTCTTCCCCTGGAGATAAAGAATGGAATTGACTAGACTTCATCCAGTAGGCTTAGATATAGCCTAAGCAGTGCTGAAACCCATCCCTCATACTTTGATGATCATTAACAGCAGGCCTGGCCAGGGTATTGCTTAAATAAAGCTGGGGCTCAAGAATTGGGGGATTTCTGAGGCTGACAGGGCAGGCAAAGGTCTAAAATTCTAGGAGATAAACCCAAAGGAATACCAAATATGTGCAGCCAAAGCGTGTTGAAAACTCACCATAGGTGTTTAGAAATAAGAGCAAATGCAAGTGAGCCAGGAGCAGTACGGTAGGAAGCAACCCCTGCTGAGTGACTGCCCAGAACATCTACTTGTCATTTGCAATTTATTTTTGCATGTTAGTCCACTTCTCATGCCTAGATGGATTCAGGGTCATAAACGGAGCAGATAAATGAGGCAGTAAAAAAAAAAAAAAAAAAAAAAAGATGAATCTTCAGTGATTCAAGTCCCTATTAAGGAAACCATTTGAGCAATGGCCTGGTGGCCCTTTGCCATTGTCAAACCGTCTAGACATGAGTCCAGTGAGCTAGGGGCTCTGATGTTAATCAGCTCTGTGACTGTTGAAGTCTTAAGCCATTCTGCGCCTTAGTTTCACCTTCTGAGAGATGAGGATAACAGTGTCTTCCCCCACCTACTTTGTAAGGCTATTCTGAAGATCAGGCAAATCATAAAAACGCCCCAAATGATAAGAAATCCAGACATGCTTTAGGAACCTAAGGGCATCATCAGGATCCTCCCTTCCAAATTGAAAACTAATGCTTTTTATTTGCCAGTCTTCTCTGCAGCATCCAGTCTTCAAAAGGCATTATTTTCTTGATAAAAATCGACACTTCTCAGAGACTTCTATTAAGAAATCAACTGAAGAGGCTACCAAACTTTTGCATAATCTCTGTTTAATCTGGGAAGTAAGGCTAATGCACTGACTCCCTACAGCCGTCATTGTGACTTTCAAAGCGAAAATGTTCTTGCGTTGTTATGTTGCGGCTCTTCTAGCTGTTACAAAGGGAGTTTCTCAAATTGAGCCACACCGTGAGCACCATAGCACACAGCATGTGGGGTGTGCTCAGTGGATATAGTCACTGTGAACCCCAGTGCCCTGTGGATGTTACTTAGATTTCGTTTTGTAAGTGGATTTAGACCGGGTTCTGGATTTAATGTTCTCACGTGGTACTTCTAAAAAGACAAAAAAAAAAAAAAATTAGAGCTTTGTAGCAATAACACCTTATATTTACTAAGGGCTTTTAATTTACAAAATAGTTTTAAATTCCTTTCTACTTGAGTAACCCCTAAGCTACAAACAAGCTATGTGAAAAAAAGATGACTCTTTAATTTGGTTATTAAGATTCAGAATTCATTTCCCAAAGTTTAAATGTGGTCAGTTAACTATCTTGAGTTCTGGGTCCTGGAGCAGAGGGCTATATGGTCATGGAGCTATGAAGAAAAAGAGAAAAAATCATTTCCTTCCTTCTTGTACCCATCTGAAGCTTGGTGAAAAAAATTTCAAATAGAGTTATTCTTCAGAATCCTCCCTTATCCATTCCTGTGCCGCTCTGCTGTCCCTGCATCCGTTTCTCTCCAATTTCCTAGGCACAGGCCCTAGCCAAGCCTCACTTCTGGGATGGGTACAGAAGGCCTCTGGCCATCAAGCCTGCTCTCCCCAATATGCTCATGAAAAGTGGCTCCGTGACACCCAATGTCCCAATTAGAAGTCTTCAGACTGACTGCTGCCACCTCCACCCTACATCTGATTGCTCTTGTTCACTCTTTGTATTGCCTTCGGTGTATCCTTCCCACACCCAACTATAGATCCCATTGAGATCAGGGACCAAGCCACATTCACCTTTGTAAACTCCCCTCTCAATTGCTTCCTTTACTCACAGTTCAGAACACAGTGATTTGCTAATTATTAAAAATAGTGACTATGAAAACAAAAAACAAATATATCCCTCTACTCTGTTCAGGTATTCTCTTTACTCAGCATTCACAAGGCTCCCATGTCACTTACAAACTCTTTTTAAATACCATTTTAATATTTGTATAATATGCATGTATATTGATATGGCATAATTTACTTAAATCTTTCTTCTGTGATTGGACAGATAGGTTGTTTCTATTTTTTTCTATCAAACAATATACTAAACATATTTGCATTAATTTTTTTCTCTACTTAGGATTATTTCTTAGATTCTCACGTGTAAAATTATTAGGGTAAAGTGTATGCATGTTTTAAGGAATATCTATACATATTATCAAATTATTTTCTTTTTTAATTTCAGATTAATATGAAGGTACAAATGTTTAGGTTACATTTCAAGTTATTTTCTAAGAAGGCTGTTGTATCTGTTTGTCTATCCACAAGTATTATCTGTAAAATTACTGTACATTGCCATTTCTTATCAACACTGTTTTATTTTTAAAATATCTTTGCCAGTTTTGTAAATAAAAATTGTATTTGATGTTAACTTATTAATTCACAATTATTAATCATTTGGTTTTCCATATTGTGAGTTGTGTGCCTAAAACAATTATTAAATGTATGTGGATTCCTATGAGAAGTATAAACTAGTAGAACAGCACTACAGATATTTATGATCTTCTAAAATATGTGTGGCCCTGCAAGTGTTCTTTCATAAATATAACCTAAGTAAAGCAAAATGAGAAAGTCTTACCTTTCTTTGGTGATTTTGAGCCTTCTGCTGACTTGACGTCGTCGTCTTCGTATACTTCTGTTTTCTCCTCTTCTTCCCCTTTTTCTTTTTCATTTTCTTCTTCTCTTTCAGGCTCTTTGTGTGTAGGTCCCTTAGTTATTTCCTCTAGTTCCTTCTCCAGATCATTATTTTTTATAAGGGTATAGTGGAGTTTCTCATTTACATCCTCAAACTTCTCCTCTGCCTGTCTGGCTCTGCTTTCAACCTCCCTGATGTGAACAAACACATCAAAAACACAGAACAAAATGGAAAGGGTAGAAAAAGTATATTGGATATAGAAACTCACTGACTAAAACAGGCAATGAGATTAGATGAATGTGTCTAAAGGGGAGAAATAAGGGAAGTGGCAGAATTAAAAATTAAACAAAAATTGGGGGCCCAGGAACTACTTTAGATGCTAATGTCAGAGTAGCAACCATGTTGTAATTTAAGAATACAACGTATTATCATGTCTTAGTAAAATCTGACTTTTGGTTATTTGGAATTCTCTATCAATTGCCAGGGAGTCCCATTTCGGGAGTTAATTTTTGTTTCTTTTAATGATGTGCTCTAAAAAATAAAAAATCCAATAATGTCCCTTCTTTTCTAGTACCTATAAACTTTAACTTTACAATCAACAAAACTAGCTTGGGATGTTTCTTAATTACTACACGACATGTTATACAACATGTGGCAATTAAGTTTGCAAACTTGCCACCATGTGCTTACACTGTCCAAACAACTCAGTAAGTATATCAGCGTCTCACAACTATGTTCATGTTGATATGTGGCAGTATCTTGCTGATTGGCGTTCATTATTGTTGCATGTTTTTGTGTGCCCTCGTGAGAATGCTGGAGCTTGAATTAGAGGAACGAATAAACATTAAATTTCTTGTTAAACTTGGCAAGAAGGGAAATGAAATCAAGGACATGTTAGTCCAAGTTTATGGGGATAATGCCATGAAGAAAAAGCAATGTACAAATGAATGAAATGATTTTCTGAGGGTAGAGAAATCATCACTGATGAAAAGAGGTCAGGACAGCCAGTAAGAATAGCACTAATAAAAACATTGCAAAAATTATCAAATTTTGAGTCAAAATCATTGGCTGACTGTGAGAAGCATAGCAGACCAAGTAAACATTGATAGAGAAACAGGAAAATCTTAACTGAAAATCTTGGCATGAGTAAGGTGTGTGCAAAAATGACCACAAAGAAGCTTACCAATGAACAAAAATAAAGGAGAGTGGAAGTTGCCAAGACCTTTTGGAGAGGCAAGATGATGTTTTGGGTCATCTTACTGCTGGTGATGAAACATGGGTTCCCAATACAACCCTGAAACAAAGTATCAAAGTGCACAATGGAAGTCACCCATTCTCCATGACCAAAAAGTTTAGTCAGTCCAAATCAATAGTCAAATGATGTTGCTAATCTTTTTTGATGTAGAGGTATTATTCATTATGAATTTGTTATCAAATGGACAAAAGGTTAACCAAATTTACTATTTGGAAGTGCTGAAAAGGTTACATGAAAAAGGTAAATAAAAATAACCTGAATTTTTCACTCCCTTCATGGCTTTTGCATCCTAACAATGCAGCAGCTCACATGGCACTGTGAAGGAGTTTTTAGGCAGTAAACAAATAACTATGTTGGAATATTTTCCCTATTCACCTGATCTGGTCTCCAAATGACTTTTATTTTTACCGAAAGATAAAGGAAATATTGAAAGGAAGGCATTTTGATGATTTGCAGGACATCGAGGGTAATATAACGACAGCTCCAATGGCCATTCTAAAAAAAGAGTTCCAAAATTGCTTTGAAGGGGGACTAGGCCCTAGTGTCTGTGCATAGCTTCCCAAGAAGAGTACTTTGAAGGTGACCATAGTGATACTTAGCAGTGAGGTCTGCAGCACTTTTCTAGGACAAATTCACAAACTTAATTGTCAGATCTTCATATTTCTATATGGCTATGGTCTTCTTTTGACATCCTTAGCCATCTCAACTATATTGCCCACCTTACTCTTTGGGTTACGTAACATTCTTTCTCAAACACGGTAGTTTCTTCCAGTTTCATTTTTTCCCCTAAGTCCTCTCTTAGAAACATATTGAATTGGATCATTCCTAACAACCCCCCCCCATATACACACATACACTTCTCTATCTTCCTCTTTCTCTTCTGTGGGTAAGGACAGGTGTTCCTATAACACCAATGTAGTTCATTGCTTTTAGCAGAAGATTTGAAAATACCCATCCCACTAGTGAGGACAAAGCAGGGGAACCAAAGTCAAAAAGTGTAGAATTTTTCGGCCAGTAACCTTCATCCTCTTACCACTGTGGTGCCTCATACTTACGTTAATTTATCTTGCATATATTCAATTATAGCCATTGCTTCAAGATACTTTTGGGCCAATGTACCTTTGTTAGCTTCTTCTCTCTGACAGAGAAAATTTGTGGTAGAAATAAACTCGGAGTCCCAATAATTAATAATCTACGTTTTTGGGGATTATTTATCCAGAATCTATGTGTTCTGGATAAAACCTTCTGGAATATTCATTTTCTACTACCCATATTTATCTAATAGATGGTTAAACATACCTTTAAAACCAAAAAGAATAGGGGTTGTCTGTGGCCAAATAGCACAGCAGCATCCAAATTATTCGTGCTACATGTGGGCATGAATTTGATTACAGTTGTAAAGAAGAGGTAGGGAAAACAGTAACAACAATAGAAACAAAATTTACTTCATCATACTAAACATAACATTGCAAAATCCAGTAAGATCTTTAAATTCCTTAGACAACTTCATAAATATCAGTTAAAAGGGTAAACCTTGCCAGGCAGAGAAAATATAGGAAAAAGTAAACCTATTTAATTGATTTTGGCTCTAGATATATGCCTGAAAACAAAAGGAAGATGAGAAAGGAAATTTAAAGGACAAAAATTATAAGCATATTTTCTAATGAATATTATGACATTTTTCTCAAACTGTGTACTTTTAAAAATCTTATGTATCCGTTTCCCAAAGAAGCAAGTACAAGGTGAACGCTACACTATAGATGGAAAGGGAGATGAGAGGAGGTTGGCAGCCTGCCACAAGCGCAGCATGATCCAGGGGCGAGGGCAAAATCTGCCAGTCCTCTCATCCTCAGTCCCACATTTCATCACACTATGCTACCTTCTTCCAAAAGAAAACTGGAGAAAAGAAACTGTGTTAACTTTTTCATGTTATTCTAAAAATCTCACTGTCTTATTTTCTCTGTCACATATTTTTCTCTTTCTGTGTTGCAGGCCCTTTTGGTGTAACTTTGTTTGGAAAGTAAATACTGTCATTTCTCAGCCTGTGATGCAGCCGTGCCTACACATACAGCATGTGCTGCTAACTTATGTGTTTTTTAACAAAAGAAAGGTTTTTAGAGCAGAGGCTTCTAGAACTGGAATACCATACATGGCTGACAGCCCTATGACATAACTCTAGGTGGACCTCGACGTAAACCAGTATTGTATACAGTTAACTGTGTGTATTTGAGCCTTCTGACTCTCTCTTGTTCTGTCAGTAAATACATATTGAGTGACAATGTGCCAGGAAAACATCCCTCTGTTTTGATCCTGACAATTACAGATCAATGTTTTGTAGCCCATTTTAAACCTTTCATGGGAAGTTTCCCTGGTCTGAAATGGTCTGAAATGCTGCACCTTGGGGTGCAAGCATCCCCAACGTAAGTCAGGTGATATCACCCATACACTAAAGTAGGTGCCTCAAGGATGATCACAGTTACTGCCATGGCCCTCGTCTCATAGTCTTAACTTTCTTCTGCTTTTTATGCTCTTTTACTCTGTGTGACAGAGACAAACACGAACCATGTGGCTCTTGGAATCATTTGCATTAGATTCTCTTTGCTTGTGCTTACCTGCTATAGCTTCAAGCTAGTCTCTGGCTCCAATTCTGTCTTTGGCCTTTTTGACTTGGTCTTCCTGAGGTTTTACTCTACCAATGGGTTTTGGATTGGACTAACCTGACTTGTTTGGGAGTGCCTCAGAGAAGATCTGACTTCTGCTCAGCTTCATAGGACCCAATACTCAGCACTGAACTCCTAGCTGGACTTGATACTACTACCAGTTGGGCCATATTTTCTAGAGTCACCATTTTAACAGAGCTTCCCTGTTGCTGTTACAAAAAGGGTAAATTAATCACTGCTCTTAATATAGTATATGCCTGAAATACATGGTCCTTGTGTGAGGAAAACAAAGAACTTCTATCCTTCAGCCCAAATGACAGAAGCAAAGACAGAACGTCTAAGCTTGTGTTGAAAATACTGCTGATCCCCCAAATCTGGCCCCTGGTTTCCCTTCCAAAGAAAATCACAGGCAAGCTGACAAAATTCCTGATCTTCCTCATGTGTTTGTAAGTCTTTATGAATAGCCAGGATCCATGGTTTGGAGATGAACCTGAGATTGTTTACAATGTCTGCTTGTTAGGGTAGCTGAGCTGTACACAGCCCTATTTGTAAGCTGAGCATCTGCCCAAGGGTCCATTGTAGCTCTAAGCATTGTTAGGAGTTACTGAGAGATTGCTGAATTTGCTCATCCCACATTTCCACTGGTTAGCTGAATTAAAGAATTCTTGCTGCTTTACCTATAGGAACAACAGTGGAATGACTGACTCAGGGAGAACCACAAGGTTTCTGTGAAAAAAGATTTCAGAACTGATTCAACTAGGCCAGATCTGAAGGCAGACTGGCCTTCCCCTATGATGGCAGAGGCAAAGTCAGTGCTGCTGAATGGGATCATCTGGTTCACCAGTGAATCAGACACCATGCCAAATTGAGTAGCTGTGCTTGTATATGGCATAGCAGGCTTTTTCTTTCTTTCTTTTTTTTTTTTTTTACACAGATGCCTGCTTTGTGGGAATTCCTGATCCCCCAAAGCCCTATCTCACAGCTAACTGAGAAGAGTTTTGAATAATGGATTGTCCAGATCTCTGCTTTGGTGGACTCTATGGCATCAAGTAACAATATGAATGAGGCCCTGATTTATCAGGCCAAGCAATTAGCTTGCCCAGCCTGATGGTGACTTATCACCACTCCTGTTGAGATATCACTTATATCACAACCCCTACAAAATCCCCTACAGTAGTCATTTGCAGAAGGGAACAAAAGGAGCAACCGAAATTCTCCATGCTCAGGTCCTTAGCCCATGGTCTGGAGCTACTTCTCAACTAGAAACCTTGGACCCAGTTATCTCTTAGAGCTCTGATGCTCTACAATTTAGCTCCCAGAGACATAGCAAGTTATACCCGCAGACCACAAGGTTTCTGCTTCCATATCCTTTCCTTCTTTTGTTCTCTCTTTCCCCAGTGTCCATCAAATGTATGGGCTCCTGAGAGTTGTTTTTAGACCAGATAGATAGAGTGCAGCTACCAACAGGTCTGATGCCTTGATTTATATCCCTACTAAATGGTTATTTTTGTTCTTAGGTCTAGAGGCTGAATATTTGTGAAAAAGGATAAAGGAAGACAAACATACAAAAGAAAAACTTATAGTGAAAGTTTTAAAAACTTAACCCACAAGGAGCCCCACTGTCTTTGTTAGCAGAAAGAACGTGGAGTTCAGACCCTGCCTTCTCCAAGGATCCTGCAGGGGATTCCAAACCAAAATAACACTCCCCCCAGCTATGCTCCCTGGCCCAAATCCCTAACATCACAAGCCAGTTCAAGGAAACTTTATTCTCTGGGTACCAGCATCTCTAAATATCAGCTTTGTCCCCAACTAGCCCAACACAACCAAGCATCTCCTGTTTGAGCACCTGGTGACCCTCTTCTACCTGGGTAGTACCCCAGACACCATTCCACAGGAAGAATGTGATTCTTCTCGACCTCCGGAAACTTGGAAGTAATTGTACATCTGAATGGCATTTCAGTTCACTCTCTAGACTTTTTAGGTAGTGAGAACCTAGACTGGTTTTCAGTGATCTGTAGTAGCAGCAGCAAATTTTCAAAAGCCTCGAGGTGGACCATTTTAGGGTCACCATTTTAAGAGACCTTCCCTGTTGCTGTTACAAAAAGGGTAAATTAATCACTGCTCTTAACATAGTACATGCCTGGAATGCATGGTACTTGTATGAGGAAAACAAAGAACTTCTATCCCTCAGCCCAAATGACAGAGGCAAAGACAGAATATCTAATCTTGTGTTGAAAATATTGTTGATCCTCCAAATCTGGCCCCTGGTCTCCCTTCCAAAGGAAATCACAGTCCACATCCTCCCCAGCTGGGCCAACTGAGTGGCACCACACAGCACCACACAAAGTGATAGTATCTGGGAACAGGGAGCCCCACCCACAAAGGAAAGGCAATGCTCCTCAGTTTTGCCCTATGCTACAGGCTTCTGGTCTCCTCTCTGTTTCCTATCTGGCTTTAGGGCCTGAGCCAGAGGCCTATCCTGCACGGCCCAGCAGGGTTCTTATCTCAAGTAATCAAATCTAAGGCAAGAGAGCTTGTGGCTAGGACTTGTGGGAGTCAGCGGATAAAAGGGGACTACCTTTCTTTCTTTTCTTTTTTTTGTTATGTCTCAAGACATTGTATTCTATTCCCACTGCTTCTGTTTACATCTCTGCCTCAGAGTCTTAACAACTGACATATCAATACATTATTTTAAAACTTATTGCAAAGATACCACTATGGGAGAATGTGCTTATAACCCCTTACCCCATGTAACACTCTCACTCCAATTTTACAAGCTCCCAACTGACTCCACATGGCTTCCTCCGGTTCTTCCTACCAAGTTGAATCCTATTTCCAGCAACCTCCCTGAATGTACATCCCCACAATTTGCCTCTACTTTGAGCCATGCCTCCACCCTAGGGATCTAGCTGCCATCTACCCTTACTCACCCCCCAAAGCCCCACAGCCCTGACTACACACCATACTGCCTTCTCAAATGGATCAGATCTCCTAATAATGAAATGGTTCTTAACTTTAGATCAAGAACTATGATGAAATTGATTCTTCCCCTTGACCCAAACCAAAAAAAAAAATGCACTATATGAACAAATACACAAAATGTTGCACACAGGGCGGCGCCTGTGGCTCAGTCGGTAAGGCGCCGGCCCCATATACCGAGGGTGGCGGGTTCAAACCCGGCCCCAGCCAAACTGCAACCAAAAAATAGCCGGGCGTTGTGGCGGGTGCCTGTAGTCCCAGCTACTCGGGAGGCTGAGGCAAGAGAATCGCTTAAGCCCAGGAGTTGGAGGTTGCTGTGAGCTGTGTGAGGCCACAGCACTCTACCGAGGGCCATAAAGTGAGACTCTGTCTCTACAAAAAAAAAAAAAAAAATGTTGCACACAATTTCAGGGGATTAATGAACAAAGCCCATCTATAAAGTCCTAAAGCCAGGGAGTTATGTAGTCAGGGAGATACTAATCCAGAGATAACTTAAGCTACCATGGTCCTAGAATGAAATTTCTGTGGAGAAAATTTAAATTTGCTTTCTTGATGAGTTTCCATAGCCATTGTCTCTGAGTTTCCAATTTCTAGTAATTCTTGTGGTTGAAGTTATATACTTATCACAATTCTCAATACAGCCTACCAAATATTTAAAAATTGGTCCAATATTGACCAAGAAATTTTTAAAATGAGGAATGTAATATTGATCTTAAAATGAGATTTAAAGATGAGAATGAGAAGTTTTTATAAAGTTAAGGTAAAAAAATAAGAGTTTTCTAGGGATTAAAAAAAAAGACATTTGCAAAATACATTACTTAGGAGCTCTGTTTTGAATTTCCTAGTTAGGTTTCAGATACATACCCAGGAAGTCAAATCTTCTATACGAAACAGAGGTTTGGTATGAATATTTTCGTCTTCTCCAATGAATCGAATGAGTTTTTCCTGCTCTGTAGATGTTGAAGGTTGCTGGAGCAGAGAAACAACAAAGACCTTTCAGTGAGCTGGTGTGTGACACAGTGGCATACCTGGTGCCATGTTAGAAGCTTTAATTTTCCATTGCTTAATCATTCAACAAGCTTTTTTGAAGACTTATATGCAACAAACACTGTAAGAACTTGGTAGAGATGAGGGAGTGGGGCCACAGGGATTTAACAATGGGAAAAACAAAAAGGATTTCTCCCAGACTCCAGGAACTCACAGCACAGTGGGAGAGATACATAGCAAAAGGAGTAATTGTGACAACATGATTACCGTTAGCATAAAGGTATATTTCAAGGGCTGTATGAACCCAGAAAAGGACGCTGAATTCTGCCTAAACACTCCAGGAAGTATTCACAAAGAAAATTGTATTTGAACTCCGAACAACCACTTGTAAAATAGAGAGGAGCCTGAACTAAGTCCACAGATGATGATGATAACAATAGTAATGGTGTTTCCATTTATTCTGTGCCTTCTATATGCTAAGCACTTTACTAGAATTAAAACAGAAAGTGCTGGTAAAAAGAGGCTTGGATGTTGTACAATTTTTTTATTCTATTGTACTGCCTGTACAATGAGTAGAAGGTCTAGGAATTCCTGGTATCATGCTGAATATTTAGACTATATACAAAGAAGAAACACATCAGTGAAGTAAATCAAGACATTGTAAAGACTGTTAAGCAATCATGAGTGCTGGAAGCCAAACACAGTCATAGTCAATCTAGGAATTTGCAAGGGCTTTTATACCAGACTTATCTGGGTTTGAATGATGGTTCTGCCACTTATAGCTACGTGATTTGGGGTAAGTCACTCAACCTTTCTGAGCTTCTGTTTTCTTATCTGTAAAATGGGAGCAATATTATATACAGTAGAACCTCCATAGTTGACCCCCCACATTGACCACCTCCTTAAGGTGACCTAATTTTCATAGACCAGACATATACCACATGTATATATCAGTATAGTAGATCTAGTTTCTTATGTTGACCATCTCCAAATGTTGACAAGTTTGTTGCAGTTCCCTGGGGGGTCAATTCACAAGAGCTTCTACTGTACTTTGAAGTTGTGTTGTGCAGATATTCTTTGCTTGTGATGGGCACTCAATTATTGGTAGTTATCATTGTATTATTATTGTTATGATTGTTAAAATGCCCCAGGAATGATTGTTATTACAAATGCCCCAACAGGGGTGAAGACAGGGTAAAGGAAAGAGAGGTGGGGAGATAGACCTGGAAGGATGGGGAAAAGACAGTTTAGAATGGGAGCTTAAGAAGTAAAGATAAGGAGTTTTAAACTATTATTGCAAAAATCTGACAGTGAAAGGATTAAAAAAGTAGCACCAGGGTGAGAGTTAGATTGTGTAGTTAATAGGAATACAGGTGAGAAGAGGCTAATGGGAAGTGGCTGGATCTAGAAAGGAAAAAGGACAAAGGTAAGTGTGTCTGCAGGTATAGTTAAATCTACATGGGAGGGTAAGGAAATTGAAGAGCTCATTCCCTATGCTTGCGCTCTCTCTCTCTCTCTCTCTCTCTCTCTCACTCGCTCTCATTTTTTTTTTTTTTTGTGAGACAGAGTCTCACTCCAGGCTAGAGTACAGTGACATCATTATAGTTTATGGCAACCTCCAACTCCCAGGCTCAAATGATCCTTCTGCCTCAGCCTCTCAAGTAGCTGGGACTACAAGTACACACCACCATGCACACCTGATTTTCTTGAAAACCTTTTTTGTAGAGATAGGGTCTCACTATGTTGACCCTGCTGGTCTGTAGCTCCTGGGCTCAAGCCATCTTCCTTCCTTGGCCTCCCAAAATCTGGGATTACAGGCATGAGCCACTGGGTCTACTTCTACTTTCCATTTTGTGTGTGTGTGTGTGTGTACTTTAAAAAGATAAAGGAAAAAAATACTAAATAATCTTACCTCTTCTGCTTTCTCTTCTTCATTTTCTTCCTGAACTTTCTCATACTTCTTACTTTCTTCTTCATCCTTTTTCAAAGACTTGTCTATGTCAGGATCAATGAATAATTTTAAAGTGTCCTGTGAGATAAAACAGTATAATCATAGCTTAGTGTACATAAATATTGACAATTATTCATTCAAAAATGTTTAATGAACACTAATCCTACCACTGGGTATAGTACTAGTGGTAATAATAGGGAGATTGGTTAAGAATGGGCCCTGCCCTTAAAAAGCTAACGGCTCCACGGACAAGAAAATGCTATGGATGCACATAGTCACACAGAAGGCACACCTAACCTAAACCAGATAGTGGATGGAGTGATAGAGGAGCTTGGTCAGGAAGATTTCTTGAAGAAAATATCTGAGTTTCTTCATGAAGGATGAAGAGGGGAAAGAAGGAGGCACTAAGGAGGTCCAGGCAGCAGATATTCTCTATATATGATTGGCTCTGAGAATAAAAGTAGCTCAATAGGACAGAAACTGAGAGGTAAATGAACAAGGCACAGTAACAGAGGAAAGATTTGATTGTTGTGCAGGGGGAGACTGGATTTTATTCTGAAGGCATCAATGATTGATCTGCTTTGCATTTTTAAACAATCACTCTAGCAACAGAAGAGTATATTTAAAGAAGAGGAAGGATAGAAGGAAGTAAGGGAAGGAGAGGGTGCGTCTTGAATGCCGTACAGTTTAGGGTTTAGGCCACTAGAGAGATGATGTGTTTCTTTATTGATCTTCTGCCTCAATGATCTGTCCAGTTCTGTCAGTGTAATTTTGAAGTCACTGGCTATTATGATGTTGCCGTTCATTTCTTTGCTTAAATCTAAATAATTTGTTTCATGAATCTGGAGCTCCTGAGTTAGGTGCATGTATATTAAAGATTATTGTATCTTCTTGTTGAATTACTCCCTCAACATTTTATATTACATATATTCTATATTAATGGTTAATATATACCAAATGCTGCAGAGAAATCAGGTTAAATATGGGATTGGAGATACTTGGATTTGGCATTAAATAATCACTAGTGACCTTATAGTATTTTTAGAGTTTAAAGTGATTGTAATGGAAAGGAAAGAGAGAAAAAAGTAGCAGAGAAGGAGATGAGATTAAGGGACATACGTTTTAGCATGGGAGAAATGATCATGATTTACATTGTTTTTAGATTGATAAAATGGAACCATTAGGGAGGAAGACATTAAAGATATAAAAGAGAGGACACTGTATGTGAAAGTAAGGGCTCAAAGGAAGAAATAATCTTGGGTGGGAAGACTGAGAGTGGAAGGGAAGAAGGGAAAGGAGCAGAAGCAGATAAGTCTGGTGATGTGCCTTAGGAAGTGTCAGGGAGCTCCCACCTGAAAGCCACTTTTTCTCTTACAAAATCATCTACTAAGTGGATGATCTTTTCCTTAAAGGGGAGAAGAATTGTCAATGATCTTGCTTAGAACCAAAATTCCATTCTGTTTGAGTAAAGGGACAAGAATTAAGAACATTGATTGGAAAAAAGTTGAACTTTATTGAAATGCAGGAAAAACCTGAATAATGACCAGTGCTAACATGCAGCAAGTACCTCTTCTTCAAACATGCGCTCCATTTCTTCATATGTAAACAATTTTATTTCTCTGCCTTTAATAGCAGAAAGGAGGTGAGAGCATGTGTTGATCCATTCCAAACATTCTTTCTGAGAAGAGATACAAGATTACTAAGCAGAACAAAATCAGATTTTTTCCAACTCATTCATTCACTCACCTTTTTCTTTTTTTTTGAGATAGAGCCTCAAGCTGTCACCCTGGGTAGAGTGCTGTGGCATCACAGCCTACAGCAACCTCGAACTCCTGGGCTCAAGCGATTCTCCTGTCTCTGCCTCCCAAGTAGCTGGGACTACAGGGAGGCCGCAACGCCTGGCTATTTTTTGGTTGCAGCCGTCATTGTTGTTTGGCGGGCCCGGGCTGGATTTGAACCTGCCAGCTCAGGTGTATGTGGCTGGCGCCTTAGCCACTTGAGCCATAGGCGCCGAGCCCATTCACTCACTTTTATTGAGGAACTGCTAAATATTCCTCTAAATATAACTCCATTCAATTAACTTTGTATCAGTTCACATCAAAGATTTTTGCTGAGGTGACTTGCTATGAACAAAGAACTAAGTCATATTATCTCTTATTGATAAGGTTTGGGATCTGGGTTGTAATGGGATAGGGCGAGGCGAAGTGATATAAAACTAGATACAGAAAGATTGTTGGGTTTACTAATGCCTATATGGCCTGTCTTAATAAATGTTATGGAACTCACAAGATCAGCCAGGTGAATTTTATTATGCTTGTATAATAACAAAATATTAGAAATAGCAAACAATTATATGCCAGACTCTGTTCTAAGAATTGTGCATATATTAACTCATTTTATATTTAATATGAGATATGAACTATTATCATACTCATTTCTTTTTATTTATTTATTTTATTTTTTTAGACAGAGTCTCACTCGGTCACCATTGGTAGAGTGCCGCAGTGTCACACCTCACAGCAACCTGCAACTCTTGGGCTTAAGGGATTCTCTTGCCTCAGCCACCTGAGTAGCTGGGACTACAGGCGCCTGCCACAATGCCCAGCTCTTTTTTTTGTTGCATTTGTCATTGCTGTTTTAGCTGGCTGGGGCTGGGTTTGAACCCTCCACTCTTGGTATATGGGGCCAGTGCCCTACCCACTGAGCCACAGGCGCCGCCCCACTCATTTCTTTTTAGATGAAGAAACAGAGACAGAACAGTCCCATATGTTAGTCCCATATATATAGATAGATAGATATAACATATATATATATATATAAAACAGTCCCATATATATAGATATATAGTTAAGCATGATGCTTGGATTCTAATCTAGGTGGTCCGTAATCCAAACCACTATAGTAATATTTCCTCTACCTCCAGTAAAATGAGATGAGAACATTTAAACGGCAAGGAGGAAGTTAATTGTAGCCAGAAGTCAATTTGAAGAGCCTCAGCTAGAGGTTCTCATTTCCATTATGGTATTTTTTTGGTATTAAGAGGAGCTATTTCCGGGCGGCGCCTGTGGCTCAGTGAGTAGGGCGCCGGCCCCATATGCCGAGGGTGGCGGGTTCAAACCCAGCCCCGGCCAAACTGCAACAAAAAAAAAAAAAAAATAGCCGGGCGTTGTGGCGGGTGCCTGTAGTCCCAGCTGCTCGGGAGGCTGAGGCAAGAGAATCGCGTAAGCCCAAGAGTTAGAGGTTGCTGTGAGCCGTGTGACGCCACGGCACTCTACCCGAGGGCAGTACAGTGAGACTCTGTCTCTACAAAAAAAAAAAAAAAAAGAGGAGCTATTTCCTTCCCATACATTCTTAACAATGCCAGGTGCTGGTCAATGTGTCAGGGTTGGCATGCTAAAGGGTATCTCAGAGATCCTTCTAGGAAATCAGCTGTTTATTCAGATTATGACTATCATCCAGTATGTCAGTGATTCTAACTCGATTATAAGTGCCTGTAACATTAAAGATGGTCAATCTAAAACAGCTGAAAAAAGAACCTAGCTTATTGGGGACTATATTTCTAGGTTTTCAGCAGTTTCTTTAGGCTAGAGGTATCCGACCTTTCTGTTTCTGCTGCACACTAGAAGAATAAGAGTTGTCTTGCACCACACATTAAATACACAGACACTAATGAAAGCTGATTAGCAAAATAAAAAAAGGTCCGTGCATACTTTTTGGGATATCTGACACTAGAGATAAGCAAAAAAAGTCCTCACAAAATCAGCATGTAGCCCACAGGCCCCACAGGCTGGATACCCCTGCTCTAGGCTGTATTAGTCCAGTATACTCTTATTGGATGTCAAAACCCGACACAGTACCTCCGAGTCTCAAATGTAGACTTATGAACAAGCAATTCTCATTTCCAAGAGGTGATACTGAAACCAACTTCTTTTAGGAATAGGTATAGAGGTGAGGGTCCCCAAAACTGAGTCCTCCTGGAAAATAGCTTCCTGAATTTAACTAGAGCTCAGTTAGATCAAGATATGCCAAAATCAGGTAGAAGGTAAATAGGGTCATTAGCGACTAGACTGTCTTAGTGATCTTGGGGAACTAGATAACCCCCATCTCTTCTTGAAGAAGTGATTTATCAAGGTTGGTAGATAGTAGAGTAAGAGCCATGCAGGGGTCCTCAAACTACAGTCCATGGGCCACATGCGGCAGTGTGATTGTATTTGTTCCCATTTTGTTTTTTTACTTCAAAATAACATATGTGCAGTGTGCATAGGAATTTGTTCATAGTTTTATTTTTTAAACTATAGTCTGGCCCTCCAACGGTCTGAGGGACAGTGAACTGGCACCCTGTTTAAAAAGTTTGAGGACCCCTGAAGAGTAATCAGAAACTCAAAAAGATGCTTATGTAGGAGATTACAACTTCAGAACCCTGGCCACAACACACAAATATCCTTGTCTGGAAAGCATTTGCTTGTAGGAAATTATTGCTAATGTTATCCAAATATCTGTTTTATAGGTCAAGTGTGAAAATGTGGCTGGATTGTGATACAAGTCATTCAGAACCACCAGAAACGCATGTCAGACGAAGCTCCTCTGGAAAACCATCTTCCTCTTTTAACCTTATGGGATATGGATGAGGTTGTAATGAAGCCAGAAAAGCAGCCTACAAGATGGGAGTCTGAGAAGCTAAGCTGAAGCAGCACAGCAAACCTCGTCTGCCTAGTTCACATTTTTTCTACATACCTTTCCCCCAGAATTATCTACTTAAGGTTTCTCCATGATTGTGAGGATATTTATGTCAGGAGACTTGAGGACACAGCCATACATAGACAATAGGTGTTGTGATATTAGTAAAGGTTACTTTGATGATATGATGTTTTAATGATTCTCTTAGATATCTTATGAAAGTGAAAATTACACCTCTGTTGTTTAAACATTTCACATTGTCAGAATGAAGACTACTTTGATCAACCAGGATATAGGACACTTCAATAAGACTACCAACCAGTTTGGCCTAATTGACATTTATAGAACACTCCGTTCAATAATAGAATAAGTATTCTTTTCAACTGTACATAAAAACAGTTGTCAAGATAGATCAGGTTCTAGAATCTAAAATAAGGCTCAATACTTTGAAAAGGATCTAAGTGTTACCAAGGATGTCAATAACAAAGATTTCTGGGGCTGGGTGTGGTGGCTTATACCTGTAATCCTAGCATATTGGGAGGCTGAAGTGGGAAGATCCCTTGAGCTCAGGAGTTCAAGACCAGCCTGAGAAGAGTGAGACCATGTCTGTACTAAAAATAGAAAAATTAGCCAAGCATTGTGGCAGACACCTCAGCTACTCAGGAGGCTGAGGCAGGCGATCACTTGAGCCCAGGATTCTGAGGTTGCTGTGAGCTAGGTTGACACAATAGCACTGTACTGTAGCCTGGGCAACAGAGTGAGACTGTCTAAAAAAAAGAAAAGAAAGGAAGGGAGGGAGGGAAAAGAAAGATTTCTAGAAAATATCCATATCCGTATATTTGGAAACTAAATATACTTCTAAATAACCTGAGAATGAAGAAATACAAAAGGGGAATTTAAAAGTATTTTGAGTTGAATTAAAACAAAACACAACGTATCAAAATCTGAGATGCAGAAGGAAGCAGCGAAGAAGAAGAAGAGAACGAGACTTGGGTCATGGAGCTGGAGGACATGGGGGTGGCAGGCGGCTCACAGGGATTTCACAATCAAGTGTTGCCAACAGGAAGTTTTCCGTGTAGAGTCATAGCACACCTGGATCTGGATTGCTTTTATGCACAAGTAGAAATGATATCAAATCTAGAACTAAGAGACAAACCTTTAGGGGTTCAGCAGAATTTTTCAGTGGTTACCTGCAACTATGAAGCCAGGAAATTTGGAGTTAAGAAATGTATGCCTGTCAGAGAGGCAAAAGAAAAGTGTCCACAGCTGGTACCAGTTAATGGAGAAGACTTGACCCGATACAGAGAGATGTTGTACAAAGTTACAGAGTTGTTGAAAGAATTTAGTCCAGTTGTTGAAAGACTTGGATTAATGAAAATTTTGTGGATCTAACAGAAATGGTTGAGAAAAGACTACAGCAGCTTCAGAGTGATGAACTTTCTGCAGTGAGTGTCTTGGACCATATGTATAATAACCAGTGTATAAACCTGGATGACATCTTGCACATCAGGCTACTTGTAGGAGATCAGATTGTGACAGAGATGCGGGAAGCCATGTATGATCAGTTGGGGATCACTGGCTATGCTGGAGTAACTTCTAATAAACTATTGGCAAAATTAGTTTCTGGCGTCTTTAAACCTAATCAGCAAACAGTATTATTACCTGGAAGTTGTCAAGATCTTATTCACAGTTTGAACCACATAAAAGAAATATCTGGTATTGGCTATAAAACTACCAAACGTCTTGAAGCACTGGGTATCAATAGTGTGCGTGATCTCCAAACCTGCTCCTCCAAAATATTAGTAAAAGAATTAAGAATGTCAGTTGCTCACCATATCCAGAGGCTCAGTTTTGTAGAGAATATCTCTCCTGTGACACCCTCAGGACCACCTCAGTCCTTTAGTGAAGAAGATTCATTTAAAAATGTTCATCAGAAGTTGAAGCCGAAAAAAAGATTGAAGAACTACTTGCTAGTCTTTTGAACAGTGTATGCCAAGATGGAAGAAAACCCCACACAGTAAGATTAACACTCCGTTGCTATTCATCTGAGAAGCACTGTATTTGTGAGAGCTGTCAGTGCCCTATTCCTTCCCATGTAATTCAGAAATTAGGAAAAGAAAATAAAAGACACACATATGGAAGATTTTTCCAAAGATAAAGAAATAAACCATGATTTTCTACCAAGTGGAAAAATTGAAAGTACAAAGACTGAGGAGTCTCCATTAGAGACTACAGATTTTTCTAAAGGAAAAGATAATAATGAATCCCCACTGTGTTCACTTCCTGAGGGTGTTGACCAAAAAGTCTTCAAGCAGCTTCCAGTAGATATTCAAGAAGAAATCCCATCTGAAAAATCTAGAGAAAAATTTCAAGGGAAAAAAAGTTTGAGTTGTCTATTACATGCCTCTAGAGGAGTATTATCTTTCTTTTCTGCAAAACAAACACAAGATAGTCCCATAAATCCTAGAGATCATTTATTCAATAGCAAACAGGTATCCTCTATATCTTCTGGTGAACCTGGAACATCAGGCTTAAATAGCAGTAGTTAATCTTATCTGTCTAGTCAAAAGGATTATTCGTATTATTTAGATAATAGATTAAAAGGTGAACAAATGAGTCAAGGACCTAAAGAACCTCAAGGATTCCAATTTTCAAATATAAACGTTGCTGTATCTGTTTTCCATTCATTTCCAAATTTGCAGAGTGAGCAGCTTTTCTCCAAAAACCCAACTACAGGGTGGCACCTGTGGCTCAGTGAGTAGGGCACTGGCCCTATATATCGAGGGTGGCGGGTTCAAACCCAGCCCCGGCCAAACTGCAACAAAAAAATCGCTGGGCGTTGTGGCGGGCACCTGTAGTCCCAGCTGCTCGGGAGACTGAGGCAGAAGAATCATGTGAGCTCAGGAGTTGGAGGTAGCTGTGAGTCCTGTGAAGTCATGGCACTCTACCGAGGGCGGTAAAGTGAGACTCTGTCTCTACAAAAAAAAAAACAAAACACGAAAAAACAAAAAAAAAAACCCCACCAAACTACAGATAGTTGTCATAAGCAAACAATGGCCTCTCATCATGAAGGACTTACAGAAAACAGTAAGATTCATTTGATGAGAATTTTCCACTTTTCCTTCTGACATCGATCCTCAAGTTTTCTTTTTTTTTATTTTTTATTTTATTGTTGGGGATTCATTGAGGATACAATAAACCAGATTACACTGATTGCATTTGTTAGGCAAAGTCCCTCCTGCAATCGTGTCTTGTCCCCAAAAGGCATGACACACACCCATCCTCAAGTTTTCTATGCACTACCAGAAGACATACAGACAGAACTGTTGGCTGAGTGGAAGAGACTGGGACCAGATTTCCCCATTGTACATAAATGAGTGTGTTCAGAAGAAATGTCTAAAAAGCAAAGGGAGTACTATTTGTTCTAAGATTAACAGTTTATTAAGCACTTCTAAATTAAACACTAATATAAAATAAATAAAATATATTAAATAATATGTTAAACAAATGTAAAATGTTTCAGATAAATCAAAAATAGTTGGGGGAAGTAAATTCTGGCACAAAGCATAAAAATGTTCATAACAGAAGAAATAATATAAAATATCATCTTTCTTTATTTCTAAAGCTATTTTATATTGCTTTTCAATAAAAATATCATGGTCAAAAAAAAATCTGAGATGCAACTAAAGCAGTACTAAGAAATTTTGTAGTACTAAATGCCGATATTAGGGGATAAAAAGGTCTCAAATCAATAATGTCAGCTATACCTTAAGCAACTAGACAAAGAAGAGCAAATTGAGAGTAAGTAGGAAAAAAGAAATAAGACTAAAGTGGAAATTAAAGAGATGGAAAACAGAATAATTATATGAAAAAAAATTTCATATAAACTGGGTGGTGCCTGTGGCTCAAAGGAGTAGGGTGTCAGCCTCATATACCAGAGTTGGCGGGTTCAAACCCAGCCCCAGCCAAAAACTGCAGAAAAAAGAAAAAAGAAAAAAAAAAAAAAGGAAGGAAGGGAAAAGAAAGAAAAAGAAACTTAGTTTAAAAAAATTTTTTTTAAAAACCAAAAGCTGGTTTTTTGAGATCAATAAAATTGGCAAATGTTTTATAGATCACTGAAGATAAAAAAGAAAAGACTCAAAATTTTAAAAGTAGGAATAAGAGAGTAGGCAACCTATAGTTATTAAAAGAGTAATAGTTGAATACTGTGAGCAATTCCATGCCAATAAATTAGACAACTTAGATGACATCACAAATTTCTTACAAGAGAAAAACTACAAAGTGCACTTAAGAAAAAAGAAATAACAGCTCTACATATGATAAAGGAAATTCCTTAAACCTATTTAAGAAATTAGCCCTATATTTGAATAGCTCTATATTTATTAGTTAAAAACATTCTCACAAAGCCCATATGGCTTCATGGGTGAATTCTACCAAACATTTAAGGAAGAAATAATATATAATCCTACACAAATTTTTTCCAGAAAATAGATGAGTAAGAACTCATTCTAAGTGGCCAGTATTACCCTGATATCAAAATCAAAGATATCAACAAACAAAACTAATCAATATCTTTCATGAACATCAATGCCAAAATTTAAACAAAAATCTAACCAATTGAATTTTCAATATATAAAAGAGATAATATACTACATCATGATGGAGTGGTGTTTACCCCAGGAATACAAGGTTAGTTTAACATTCAATTAAAAAAATCAATCAATAGGGGCGGCGCCTGTGGCTCAGTGAGTAGGGCTCCGGCCCCATATACCGAGGGTGGCGGGTTCAAACCCGGCCCCGGCCAAACTGCAACCAAAAAATAGCCGGGCGTTGTGGCGGGCGCCTGTAGTCCCAGCTACTTGGGAGGCTGAGGCAAGAGAATCGCTTAAGCCCAGGAGTTAGAGGTTGCTGTGAGCTGTGTGAGGCCACGGCACTCTACCGAGGGTCATAAAGTGAGACTCTGTCTCTACAAAAAAAAAAAAAAAAAAATCAATCAATATAATTCATCATATTTACAAACTTAAAAAGACGACTCTTAGCCGGGCGTTGTGGCGGGCGCCTGTAGTCCCAGCTGCTCGGGAGGCTGAGGCAAGAGAATCGCGTAAGCCCAAGAGTTAGAGGTTGCTGTGAGCCGTGTGACGCCACGGCACTCTACCGAGGGCGGTACAGTGAGACTCTGTCGCTACAAAAAAATGGAAAGAAAAAGACGACTCATGACCATCTTAATAGATGCAAAAAGGGGAGGTGGAGTTTGATAAAATCCAACATCCATTCCTAACTAAAAAAAATTATTTTTTAGCAAGCATGGAATAAAAAGGAATTCTTTCAATATGATATAGGGCATCTATGGAAAAACCTCTATTTAGCATTATACTTTAAGATGACAGAATAAACACTTTTTCCTTAAGAGAGAAAAAGGCAAGGGTGTCTATTCTTGCTACTTTTATTCAACCTGGTACTGGAGAGTATAGTTAGTGCAAGAAAAACAAATATATATATATAGAGATAGATAGATAGATAGATATAGATATATAGAGAGACTGAAAAAGAAGAAATAAAACTGTCTCTATAAATGATGTGACCATGTGCATAGAAAGCCTAAATAATCTGGAAAAAGAAATCATTTAGATGAAATAAGTGAGTTCAGCAAGGTCACAGGATAAGATACCAATGTATAAAAAAAAACTATAATTCTATATATTAGCAATGAATAATCAGAAATTGAAATTGCAGAACAATACCATTTACAGTAGCATCATAATATGAAATACTTAAAAATAAGTTTCATAAGATCTATACATTGAAAATAAACTAAGACAAGGATGTAAAGGCATCTCAATAGAGAAAGGACAGTCTTTTCAACAAATTGTTCTAAAACAACTAGATATCCAAATGCCAAAAAATGAACTTCAATACATCCTTGGAACCACATTTTTAAAAAATTAATTTGAAATGGATAGAAGACATAACTATAAACCTAAAACTATAAAAGTGCTAGGAAAAAAACATAGGAGAAAATCTTTGTGATATTGTTATATAAAAATTTCCTTAGCTATAACACCGAGTAGGATCCATAAAAGGGAAAAAAAAGATAGATTGAATTTCATCAAAATTAAGAACTATTAAAAGGAGAAAAGACAAATCACAGACTTAGAGAAAATCACATATCTGATAAATGACTGGTATCCAGAATATGTAAAGAGCTCTCAAAATCCAATAGTAAGAAAATAAACAAATCAACAATAAATGGGCCAAAAATTTGAAAAGACCTTTCACCAGAGAAGATATATGGGTGACAAGCACATGAATAGAGCTTCAACATTACTGATTAAAGAAATACAAATTAAAACCAAAATGATTTATGAGTACCTACTTTTTAGAAAGTCAAAAGACTGAGTGTATCAAGTATCAATGAGGATATAAAGCAACTGAAACTATCATACACTACTAGCTGTAGTGTAAAAGTTGTTTCACCACTTTAAAAAAATTGATATAGCACAGTTGTATATAGTTTGGGGGTATATGTAATATTTTGATGGATATATATATGTGTGTAATGATCAAATGGGGGTAATTGAGATATTCACTGCCTCAAACAGCATCTTTCTGTGAGTGAAATACTTTACTCAGAGCTATTGCCGCCATCAGCCCTTTGCAACAACTGCAAAAAGAATTATAATTCTTCTCTCTAGCTATTTTGAAATACATAATAAATTATTGTTAACTATAATTTCTCTACTGTACTATCAAATATTAGAACTTATTCCTTTTATCTAACTGGATTTTCATACTCATTAACCACTTTGGAAGACAATTTGACAGTTTCTTTCAAAGGTAAATATACACATTCCATATAATTCAGACATTCCATTCCTAAATATTAGCTAAAGAGAAATGAAAGTATATGTCCATATAAAGACTTATACATGAATATCCATGGAAGCTTTACTTGCAATAATCAAAAACAAGAAACAATTCACATGGCCATTAACAGAGAATATATAAGTAAATTACATGTACCCGTACAATGAAAAACTACTAAAAAACATAAACTTTTAATAAAAGCAATAATACATATGAATCTCAAAGTAATTATGTTTAGTCAAAGAAGTCAGACAATAAAAGGGTACGTTCTATATAATTCCATTTATATAAATTCTAGGAAACGAAAAATAATCATTAGTATTATAAAGTAAATGAAACATTGCTTAGGGACAGGAGGAGGCAGGAAGGAGACAGTACAAAGAGTTACAAAGGAACTTTGGGTATGTTGGATGTGTTCTCTATTTTTTATTATAATTATCTTTATAAATATATGCATATTTTAGAACTTATAAAATTATTCACATTAAATATGTGCAGTTGTTTTATATCAATTTTAAACCTCAAAAATCTGTTAAAAACAAAACAATATTAAAGGGAAGACAGAATTATTACCTTCATCTGCTGTAGCTCATGAAGTTCCTTAGCAGCATCTTTCCGTGAGTGAAATGCTTTACTCAGAGCTATTGATGCCACCAGCCCTTTGCAACAACTGCAAAAAATTATAATACAAATGAAAATTTAAAGAAAAACATATACATACACCCAGGATGACCCGTTTATTGTTGGCTCCTCTTCTAAATATTAAAATCCCAAAATCCAGAGACAGTAGAAATTTGTCACAGTGATTCAGTTGCTGCCTTCCCAAGGAGAATTTGTCCCTTTATCAACTTCTCACCCTCTTTCTCCCATCCATCTCTCTCACTCTTAACCACTGATAGCATTCAAATGAAATGAAGGGGAAAATTAGCTACATTATAAGGCTACTTCCCACACTTAAAGTAATCATAGGGACAGTAATGCATCTTAGTTAACAGATTACAATTTTTCAGACCTCCTCTTTGTTCAGTGAGAATCTTCTAGGTCTTCAGATATGTTTGTTTTGTTGTTTTTCATTTTTTTAAAGGGATATTTTGGTTGGTATTTAGTGAAGCACATAAAAAGTATACATTCAGGGTGGCATGTGGTCAGTGAGTAGGGTGCTGGCCCCATATACTGAGGGTGGTGGGTTTGAACCCAGCCCTGGCCCAATTGCAGCAAAAAATAGCTGGGCGTTGTGGCAGGTGCCTGTAGTCCCAGCTACTCCGGAGGCTGAGGCAAAAGAATCGCCTAAACCCAAGAGTTGGAGGTTGCTGCAAGCTGTGACACCACAGAACTCTGCTGAGGGTGACAAAGTGAAACTCTGTCTCTAAAAAAGACATTCAGCTAATTTCATAGGAAACTATAAGCTGTTTCTTAAACGCTCTCTCTACTACGTGCAAAAAGCACAAGATGAATCATTTATTCAAGTAGTTATTTTAAAACTAATTCTCCTCCCACACGCACACACTTCCCATCTTGACTATGCTAACACAGTTTTCAAAATAATTCTAAGGCCATGGGGGAAGACACCAAAATTTCACATTCTAACTAGGTACAGTGCTGAAGCTAGATTAAAAATTGAACCAGCCCTTCTTTCAAGCTTTTAAAATAACCCTTATTGCTGCTATTGCACTACTTTTCTCTTTTCTGTTTTATGTCACATTTATCTTCAAAAGGGCAGCAATAAAATAACCAGAGTGTTTTCACCTGCTTAAATAGCTGGAGTATTGGGTCAGTCTTCTTGTCAGTGCAATCGCATCTAGCTCTAATTGTGCAATTCCTACATCACGTTTCTCAGTATTTTCCTTCTCTAACTTTGGGAGAGTGGTTTGATCAGTATAGTCAGGTATCATTAAAATCAGCAAATTTACCATCCACCGGACCATAGATATATGCAACTCATCCACCTGTTAAAAAAAGATGACAGTACTGGTGTGTGTCACACTTTATGGGGGCAAGACATGATTGCAAGAGGGACTTTACCTAACAATTGCAATCAGTGTAACCTGGCTTATTGTACCCTCATTGAATCCCCAACAAAAAAAAAAAAAAAAAAAAGATGACAGTACAAATAACCAATTTTAAATAAATCAAACAGTAAAAAGCATCCCAAATTTAAAAATAGAAATGATCCTACCTGTGTCCAACTTTCAACAACACTATAATTCTTAATAAAATCAAATCATCACTACTCAGCTAGTATGACCTTATTTTCTTTCTTTTGTTGTTGTTGCAGTTTGGCCGGGGCTAGGTTTGAACCCGCCACTCTCGGCATATGGGGCCGGCGCCCTACTCACTGAGCCACAGGTGCCGCCCAACCTTATTTTCTTTTGCTCACTATAGCACATTAAACTACTCCCTCCTTCTTTTTTCTTTTTTTGCAGTTTTTGGCCAGGACTGGATTTGAACCCATCACCTCCGGTATATGGGGCTGGCACCCTACTCCTTTGAGCCACAGGCGCTGTCCCTACTCCCTCCTTCTGTAGACTGGCTAAGGGTATTAATAACCCATTAAAGCTGAAGTTTGCAACTTTGTGTACTAAGGCATTCCAAGGCTCCACAGCAAATTCACAAGGATGCTGAAACTGCCCTTACAGACTGATGAAGGAGTACAAAGCAAGAACTAGTGTAAGGGACCCCAAATAGTGAGGGAACCAGGCCTAGTCCAAATAATGATAATAATCAAACTCTGTGAAGAAACAGGCTTACCTAAAATAAGGGTAATAATCAGCTACTATGTTTGCTTAATAATAGTCACAGTCCCCTTGTTTGCTTCTCTATAATTGCTACAGCTGGTAGTTATAAAGATTCTTAACTCTTCTACAGAAATAACATCACCTGTTCAGAACCTAGAGTTAATTTTTGAGATTCTTGCATTCCAGTGGATTGATGACCCACTTAGGCCAAGGACCTGACTCAACTGGTCTTGAACTCTTTACCCAAGGCCCTGCATTCCAGTAACTAATAATTTTGCCCTGAAACCAGCCAATTAGCAGACCCTGGTTGACTAATCCTATGCTCACCAAACTGTCTTAAAAACCCTGTCTCCCCAATTCTCAGAGAGGTGGATTTGAGAAATTTCTCCCATTTCTCTACTTAGCACTATGCATTCTGCACTATGCAGAATAACACTCTGCAGTAAACCCACTATCTCTGGATATTGGCTTTCTCTTCTGCAGCCAGCAGATGAACCTTGCTGGGCAGCAACAATACCAGGGGCTCTTAAATTGAGGGAAACAACAGTGATACGTGACATCTGCCAGACACAGCATGAACTTAACATAGTTCACAGTTTCAACGTTAGATGCACTATATAACTTTTGATGACATTTTTTTGAAGCTGGTGTGAATGTTGGTTGTATGATAAAAACAAGTACTCTGAAAGTAACGTTGAGTGAAGGTGGAAGTGTTCAATTTGATTCCACCATTAGAGAAGTTGTATGATACCCAACAAGAACATGCATTCCATTAATATTTTGATCAAAAGAGCATGAAATAAAAATATTTTCTTTCAATTTATGTATATTACTCTTCTGAACAGTTAGTAAATTATTAGGATGTTAAATATTTAGCAAGTTGTTTGAACTTACTTAATAAACTTAATGATGAGGTATTTCTTTTAGCTTAGGAGTATGAAAATACTGGAACTCAAAGAGCATAGTGAACAAAGCAAGTTTGGAAAACTTTGCATTACAATGTTTGCTGACTCTGGACCCCAGAAACAAAATGCAGAAAACCTTATAAAATGCAAGCATTACACCATACTCTTCCAACACTCTACCTTCTTTTCTCCATTCAGTCAGTTCCTAAGTATTTCTCTAGGCTTAAACATTATCTACTCTGAGAAGATAATTTAATTTCCACTGGTTTTACTTTGCTTCTGTTCCCATGTTTTGATAGTACTTAGTACAGAGCTCTATTATAATTATTTGCATATCTGTATCCTCAGGTAAGCGGTGTGTCTTCTTATAGCATGAGCCATCATTTTATCCCTCAATAGCACACATAGTAGTTAGCAGGCATTAAATGCTTAATAAGTGTTTGCTAAATGAATAAAAACAAAACATCCAAACTTCTTGTCTCTTTATTTGGAAGGAAAAGCTGTTAATGACCTAAAGCAATATTGATTAGTGTATTTTACATCTGAATTAACATATCTGGAAAAGGGCAACCTTTTCTTCAGGAAAAAGATGTCTTTTTCACAAGTCAAAGATACTTCCCCCATACAGTCCACCAGCTATGCCCCCGGTGCTTTTCAATAAAAGTAAATTAATTCCTAACTATTCTTTCATATGGCAATGGTCTAGATTATACTGTCATTAAAATAACTTATTTTTATTTAAATAAAATATTAACCAATCTTTGGACCAACCTTATGAAATAAACACAAATAGATATTATCTTCATTTAAAAATTATCTTAAAAAGATTAAATGATACAATCAAGGTCATGCAATAAATTATAAATTTAAAATTAAAATCAAATTAAACACAAGAGTATCTTTTATTTTCACAAAAATATATAATCGTGGCGGCACCACAGCTCAGTGAGTAGGGTGCTCGCCACATACACTGAAGCTGGCAGGTTTGCACCCAGCCTGGGCCTGCTGAAACAACAACAAAATAGCCAGGTGTCGTGGCGAGCACCTGTAGTCCCAGCTGTTTGGGAGGCTGAGGCAAGAGAATCACTTAAGCCCAAGAGTTTGAGGTTGCTGTGAACTGTGATGCCGCAGCAGTGTATCCAGGGCCACAGCTTGAGACTCTGTCTCAAGAAAAAAAAAAAAGATATATAATCATTATTTTTAATGAGATGGAAAGTGAATAGAATAATTTTTATTCTAAAACTGTGATTCTGATATAAAATTCTTAAAATGAATTTTATGATGAATTATGTGTTTTCTAAGTTAACTTAAAAAAGTAATTAATGAAGTTTATACTTTAGAAAAAGGAGAGCGTTATTTTTCATAAAGGGTAAGCAGCCTGTTGGGCAGTCATCCCAACAGGTTGGGAAAGCAGACCCCAGGCACAGGCCAGGCTGGTGCATCAAAGAAGAGACAGAAGGGAACAATATTTCCTATGGAGCAGAAAGGAGGGGTTAAATATATATATTCAAAAAGCTATGAGAAGAGTCATGAATATTTATGAAGGGAAATATACACATGTAATTGTAATTTAACTCTCCTGACAAGGCTGAGAATTCAGTTTTAAGGTATTTCTAGAGTCCTCTAGGCCAAGAGGGGTCCATTCAGTTAGCAGAGGGCTTAGAATTTTATTTTTAGTTCACATAAGAAAAAACTTGTTTCAAATTTTCAGAGATGATGAGTGGCTTTTAATCTTTTCAGGGATGATAAGTGGCTACTTTGCCTCTTCTGATATTAAAAAAAATGAAAAAGCATACTTATTTGTCCCTTCAAAATATAAGTGACATTAACAATGACTAAAAGAAACTTACACTGTGGAGAGATCATTTTGAAAATGGACAGTTGGAAATATTTCTATTTTGTTGTGAGTTTGTTGCTGCAAATAATACAGAGCTCATCTTTTAAAAGTCTCAAATGTAGTGACTGGAGCCAGCTTTCCACAGAGGCTCCCGTCCAGAAGGAGAGTTAAAGGACAGAAGCTTAGCAAGTAACCCAGTGGATTGGAACTGAGCCAAGAAAGAAGGTTGAAGAACACACATCAACCCTGCTGAAGTGAGCTGCAACCCTAAGGATACAAACAAAAGGTACAAAATCTATCGCCAAGTGGAATGGAGTCCCCTCCCCCATGAGAATGGCTCATAGCACACATTCTACAAACAAGAGAGCAGAAATCAAATATCCTCCCATTTTATTGCATGGGAGAGACCCTCTAAAATCCAGACCTCCTTCCCCTACTAGGGTGCCATGGCACTCTCCTGCTAGGCATAAAACTGTATAAAACTGTATATATTCTCTACCTGCAATTCTGAACTCCCAGCACTCCCCTCCAATCTCACCCCGAGGTTTGGAAGCCTGTCCCCCATGGAGTCCAGAGACTTGGGTATTTTCTTGAGAGGTGTGGACAGGGCATGGACTGCTGCTGGTCAATGCTGATTCTGTGGCACAGGAGTAGGGAGAAGACAGTCAGCTGAGAGGGAACCATACAGGAGCAGCAGTGCCCCAAGGCACAGAGCAACAGCTGCAGCCACAGGAACAATAGGGCTCACACCCCTGGGCATATTCCAGAACCACACCACCTGTCTCTCTGGGCAACCAGAGGAGACCAGACATCTTCTCTGGTGGCAGCCACTGGCGCAACAGATCTGAAACAAAAATGCAGGCCCCATGACTAAAGGGTATGCCTGAGGCAGTACTGGCCAGGCCGAGCATGGGGACTAGACTACGTGCGCAGAGACAGCAGACTCCCAGGGCAGGGCTGACCCAGAGGACTGCTTTACTGAGCCTAAAACGCAACTGGCCCTCAGGAGATCATAGCTGAGACAAAGGCTGGGAGGCAGAGGCTGGAACTGACAGCTGAATGTGAGCTCTAACCGTGCCGCCCCAACACAAACTGCAGCTGAGACCGGGCAGCAGCACAGACCTGGGCTGAGTTGCTGTTTCTGTGAACTCAAACAGCATCTGATCTGCAGGGGAATATAGCCAGGACAGAAACAAATTCTGTGAAGTTGTTCTGTTCTGTCAGCAACATAAGTCAGGGGCGGGGCTGGAACTGAGTGAACTGCCCCAGCCTCCATTAAGCACCCGAGGTTGTCAGGCCTCACCTCCTACTGCCAGATAGTGGCAGAGAGCAGCGGCCTGGCCAAGAAGACATAGATCTCCCTGTAACTCAGGTAGGTGCAAACCCCAGGAGCATCTGCTCATTGGAGGGAACTGGGTCACAGCCCAGCGAGGTTACCAGTGACTGGGTATGACCGAGGTGCAAGGTGGGGAAGGAGGCATCAACCTTCCTAGACTAATTTATTTGCTGGGTGGGTCCTTCTGACCTCACAGAGAACCAGAGTGAGTCATACTTGAGCTGCCACCAGACCCCTGCTATCTAGTTGCCAGAGACATTTTGAACTCACCCACCTGAGACAGATGCTGACTGAGACAATTGATTTGGACCTCTTGAACTGAGCCAATCACCGAGGACTATCCAAGTGGTACACTAGGTGTGTGGTTGTGGGAAGGTCTGATTTTTCTTTTCCACTAGTTGCCAATGGGGAGTGGGGTGACTTAATTGCTGGTATTTCTCTACGGCTGAGACTTCAACCCAGAGTAACTGATTCATTAGGGTAGGACAGAGACCAGCTGAAAAAAAGACAGAGCCACATAGCCCACAACACACCAAGCAGGTCCCCAGTGTCTCAGGCCATAGCACTATATGAATCCTTTGCAAAGCTCTAGGGGAAAAGGTACAGACACCATACCTTTTGGGCAAAGGGCTTGTTAATCACTACTCCTGGAGCCCCCAATCCAACTTCTCTTTATCTGCTCATCTAGTCAAACAATGTAAAATAATCATGGGGTGGAATCAGCAGATAAACTCTGGTAACATGAATAACAAGAGTAGATCACCACCACCACCCCCAAGGAAAGACATGGCGGACACAACTGAAGATCCCATTCATAAACAGATGGCTGAGATGTCAGAAATCGAATTCAGAATTTGGATTGCAAACAAGATTAACAGAATAGAGGAAAAGTTGGAATTAGAAATTCAAGGAGCGATTATTGTTACTTCCGGTTCCCAAGGGAAGAGTGTCCAAGCCCTCCAGTTCAGGAACCTTACAGCATTCCTCCTCAGTTCACTTTCCTCATATGCAAACTGAACTGGTTTGGAATGATCTTCAAGATGCCTTCTGGTTTTAAAATTCCTTGCTTTTGGGGGCGGAGCAAGATGGCAGCCGAGTAACAGCTTCCTTGCATCTGGGCACCGTGACTCTGGGGAGATAGGACTCCAGGTATCTCTGGCTGGTGGGATCTGCCTATCATCACCCCTGAGAGGATACAGGGAGTCAGCGAGAGACTTCTGGGCCCCAAGAGGAGGACTAAAACAGTGGAAAACCGGCAAGGGGTCACGTGTGTTCAATCCGTCTAAACCCGCCCGCAACTGTAAGTTCAGTAGCAGGGAGACTGCAAACCAGAAAGGCCTTACCTGTAAACTGTTTTGGTGTCTTTGGACTTGGCACTCAGCTGAACTGCCTTGGGGAGAGCCTGAGCGGGAGTGCGGAGAACTTTGGCCTTTGTCTAGGGCCCCAGTCTGAGCCTCTGAGCCAGATGGAGCTAATAATGTTTGGCTCTGGGTCACAGGCAGCCATTGTGAGCGATCTGCCCTGGCAAGCTCCGCCCTCAGGGTCGCAGAGCTAGAATTGGGTGGGAGCCGGTAACCCAGCGACCAAGTAGCCTAAGGCGGGGTCTGAGCCGCCTTGCAGCCCTAACCCTCGGGGGCAGAGGGAGACCAGTTTTGGCACACCGGGTAAGTGGATAGCCACTTCAGCAGTGATTCCAGCCACAAGCACTTCCCTGGGAAAGCTTCTGCTCAGCAAGTGAACAAGTTCAAAGTGCCTTTTAAGTGGGCTGAAGAGAGATTTAGGGTGTCTACCTGCTGGGGTTTGAGAAACTAGCAGCCTCCAGTCGTATCAGAACTGTGATTAACATCTCATACCCCAGAAGAACACGTGTTGCCCAGACAATATTCAATAACATATACATACTGCTTTGTTTTTGGTTGTGTTATTTTTTTTTTTTTTGGTTTGGTTGTTTTTTTGTTTATTCTGATGTTGTTGATTGTTGTTTTGTTTTTTAAGTTCAACCTTTTCCATACAGATCCTTTTTCTTTCTCAGTTTTTCTAGTTTAATTATAATTTCCCATTGCTGCCTATTTCAATAATTAGAACTTCATTTTTGTTAGTGTTTCTACCGCTATTATTTGGTTTTCCACCCAATTTTATCCCGTAAAGTTTTCTGTTTGCTTGTTTTGGTTTGATTTATAGCATTTTTGTCTTTCCTCTCTACTTGGTGGAGGTGGGGTACTGTGTCTGATCAGGGTAGCAAAGAGCTGCTGACCTCAAGGGAACCACCCAACTGGGCACCCCCAGAAGGTGGTTTTTTTTTAAGGTTGTATCAAAGTACCCTACTGTACACCTATATGGTTCTGTCTCCCTCTATCTGTGCCTCTCTTCTTTTTGTCAATATTCCTTTTACCTACCCCCTCTCCTTTCTCTATTTTTCTTTTTTTTTCTTATCACACGGTCCTCCTTTCTTTCATCCCTTTCTTGCTCTTCAACCTTCTCACCCTTCTGGTCCTGTAACGCTTAGTCCACAGGCACGAGAGCAAGAGGAAGTGAAAGGAAAATTAGGGCAAGGAAACAGATAAAAGAAATCACTCATGAGGAAGAATCAGCAGAAAACTCCAGGCAACATGAAGAACCAGTCCAGAACAACCCCGCCAAGGGACCATGAGGTAGCTACTGCAGAGGATTCCACCTATACAGAAATGTTAGGAATGACAGAAAGGCAATTTAGAATACACATGTTGAAAACAATGAAAGAAATGATGGAAACAATGAAGGAAACTGCTAATAAAGTGGAAAATAACCAAAAGGAAATTAAAAAACAGAATCAAATAAGAGATGAACGATATGAAGAATATAAAAAGGATATAGCAGACCTGAAGGAACTGAAACAGTCAATTAGGGAACTTAAAAGATGCAATGGAAAGTATCAGCAACAGGTTAGACCATGCAGAAGAAAGAATTTCAGAGGTAGAAGACAAAGTTTTTGAGATAACTCAGATAGTAAAAGAGGCAGAAAAGAAGAGAGAGAAAGCAGAACGTTCACTGTCAGAATTATGGGACTTTATGAAGCGTTCCAACATACGAGTTATAGGAATTCCAGAACGGGAAGAAGAACGCCCCAGAGGAATGGAAGCCATACTAGAGAATATTATAAAAGAAAATTTCCAAAATATCACCAAAGATTCTGACACACTGCTTTCAGAGGGCTATCGGACCCCAGGTTGCCTCAACTCTAACCGAGCTTCTCCAAGACACATTGTGATGAACCTGTCCAAAGTCAAGACAAAAGAAAAGATTCTGCAAGCTGCCAGGAGTAAGCGCGAGTTGACCTACAGGGGCAAATCCATCAGAGTGACCGCAGACTTGTCTAATGAAACTTTCCAAGCAAGAAGACAATGGTCATCTACCTTTAATCTACTTAAACAGAACAATTTCCAGCCCAGAATTCTGTACCCTGCTAAGCTAAGCTTAAAAATTGACGGAGAAATCAAATCATTTACGGATATACAAACATTGAGGAAATTCGCCACAAGACCAGCTGTACAGGAAATACTTCAACCTCTTCTGCACACTGACCACCACAATGGATCAGCAGCAAAGTAAGAACTCAGAAATAAAAGGACAGAACCTAACCTCCACACTGATGCAAAAGATAAAACCAAGCAATGGACTCTCACCAAATAAGACGAATAGAATACTACCACACTTATCAATTATCTCAATAAATGTTAATGGCTTGAATACCCCACTGAAGAGACATAGATTGGTTGACTGGATGAAAAAAACACAAGCCATCCATTTGCTGTCTGCAAGAAAAACACCTGGCTTCAAAAGACAAATTAAAGCTCCGAGTCAAGGGTTGGAAGACAATTTTTCAGGCAAATGGAATTCAGAAGAAAAGAGGAGTTGCAATCTTATTTTCAGATACATGTGGATTTAAAGCAACTAAAGTCAAAAAAGACAAAGATGGTCACTTTATATTGGTCAAGGGAAAAATACAACAAGAAGACATTTCAATTCTAAATATCTATGCACCCAATTTAAGTGCTCCCAGATTCTTGAAACAGACCTTACTCAGTCTGAGCAATATGATATCTGATAATACCATAATAACAGGGGACCTTAACACTCCTCTTACAGAGCTGGACAGATCCTCTAAACAGAAATTAAACAAGGATATAAGAGATTTAAATGAGACCCTAGACAACTGTGCTTGATAGACGCATATAGAACACTCCATCCCAAAGATAAAGAATATACATTCTTCTCATCACCCCATGGAACATTCTCCAAAATTGATCATATCCTGGGACACAAAACAAATATCAACAGAATCAAAAGAATTGAAATTTTACCTTGTATCTTCTCAGACCATAAGGCACTAAGGTGGAACTCAACTCTAACAAAAATGCTCGACCCCACCCAAAGGCATGGAAATTAAACAATCTTCTGTTGAATAACAGATGGGTGCAGGAAGAAATAAAATAGGAAATCATTAACTTCCTTGAGCATAACAACAATGAAGACACAAGCTACCAAAACCTGTGGGATACTGCAAAAGCAGTTTTGAGAGGAAAATTCATCGCTTTAGATGCCTACATTCGAAAAACAGAAAGAGAGCACATCAACAATCTCACAAGAGATCTTATGGAATTGGAAAAAGAAGAACAATCTAAGCCTAAACTCAGTAGAAGAAAAGAAATATCCAAAATCAAATCAGAGATCAATGAAATTGAAAACAAAAGAATCATTCAGAAAATAAATGAAACAAGGAGTTGGTTTTTTGAAAAAATAAATAAAATAGATAAACCATTGGCCAGACTAACGAGGAATAGAAAAGTAAAATCTCTAATAACCTCAATCAGAAATGATAAAGGGCTGCGGCGCCTGTGGCTCAGTCGGTAGGGCGCCGGCCCCATATACCGAGGGTGGTGGGTTCAAACCCGGCCCCGGCCAAACTGCAACCAAAAAATAGCTGGGCATTGTGGCGGGTGCCTGTAGTCCCAGCTGCTCGGGAGGCTGAGGCAAGAGAATCGCTTAAGCCCAGGAGTTGGAGGTTGCTGTGAGCTGTGTGAGGCCACGGCACTCTGAGGGCCAGAAAGTGAGACTCTGTCTCTAGAAAAAAAAAAAAAAAAAGAAATGATAAAGGGGAAATAACAACTGATTCCACAGAGATACAAGAGATCATCTCTGAATACTACCAGAAACTCTATGCCCAGAAATTTGACAATGTGAAAGAAATGGATCAATATTTGGAATCACACCCTCTCCCTAGACTCAGCCAGGAAGAAATAGAGCTCCTGAACAGACCAATTTCAAGCACTGAGATCAAATAAACAATAGAAAAGCTTCCAACCAAAAAATGCCCTGGTCCAGATGGCTTCACTCCAGAATTCTATCAAACCTTCAAGGAAGAGCTTATTCCTGTACTGCAGAAATTATTCCAAAAAATTGAGGAAGAAGGAATCTTCCCCAACACATTCTATGAAGCAAACATCACCCTGATACCAAAACCAGGAAAAGACCCAAACAAAAAGGAGAATTTCAGACCAATCTTACTCATGAATATAGATGCAAAAATTCTCAACAAAATCCTAGCCAATAGATTACAGCTTATCATCAAAAAAGTCATTCATCATGATCAAGTAGGCTTCATCCCAGGGATGCAAGGCTGGTTCAACATACGCAAGTCTATAAACGTTATCCACCATATTAACAGAGGCAAAAATAAAGATCACATGATCCTCTCAATAGATGCAGAAAAAGCATTTGATAAAATCCAGCATCCTTTTCTAATTAGAACACTGAAGAGTATAGGCATAGGTGGCACATTTCTAAAACTGATTGAAGCTATCTATGACAAACCCACAGCCAATATTTTACTGAATGGAGTAAAACTGAAAGCTTTTCCTCTTAGAACTGGAACCAGACAAGGTTGTCCTCTGTCACCTTTACTATTCAACGTAGTGCTGGAAGTTCTAGCCAATACAATTAGGCAAGACAAGGAAATAAAGGGAATCCAAATGGGAGCAGAGGAGGTCAAACTCTCCCTCTTTGCTGACAACATGATCTTATACTTAGAGAACCCCAAAGACTCAACCACAAGACTCCTAGAAGTCCATCAAAAAATACAGTAATGTTTCAGGATATAAAATCAATGTCCACAAGTCAGTAGCCTTTGTGTACACCAATAACAGTCAAGATGAGAAGCTAATTAAGGACACAACTCCCTTCACCATAGTTTCAAAGAAAATGAAATACCTAGGAGTATACCTAATGAAGGAGGTGAAGGACCTCTATAAAGAAAACTATGAAATCCTCAGAAAGGAAATAGCAGAGGATATTAACAAATGGAAGAACATACCATGCTCATGGACGGGAAGAATCAACATTGTTAAAATGTCTATACTTCCCAAAGCAATCTACCTATTCAATGCCATTCCTATCAAAATACCAACATCGTACTTTCAAGATTTGGAAAAAATGATTCTGCATTTTGTATGGAACCAGAAGAAACCCCGTATAGCTAAGGCAGTTCTCTGTAACAAAAATAAAGCTGGGGGCATCAGCATACCAGATTTATTCTGTACTACAAAGCCATAGTGCTCAAGACAGCATGGTACTGGCACAAAAACAGAGACATAGACACTTGGAATCGAATTGAAAACCAAGAAATGAAACTAACATTTTACAACCACCTAATCTTCGATAAACCAAACAAGAACATACCTTGGGGGAAAGACTCCCTATTCAACAAATGGTGTTGGGAGAACTGGTTGTCTACATGTCAAAGACTGAAACTGGACCCAAACTTTTCCCCACTCACAAAAATTGATTCAAGATGGATAAAGGACTTAAATTTAAGGCATGAAACAATAAAAATCCTCAAAGAAAGCATAGGAAAAACACTGGAAGATATTGGCCTGGGGAAAGACTTCATGAAGAAGACTGCCATGGCAATTGCAACAACAACAAAAATAAACAGATGGGACTTCATTAAACTGAAAAGCTTCTGTACAGCTGAGGAGACAATAACCAAAGCAAAGAGACAACCTACACAATGGGAAAGGATATTTGCATATTTTCAATCAGACAAAAGCTTGATAACTAGGATCTATAGAGAACTCAAATTAATCCACATGAAAAAAGCCAACCATCCCATATATCAATGGGCAAGAGACATGAATAGAACTTTCTCTAAAGACGACAGAGAAATGGCTAACAAACACATGAAAAAATGTTCATCATCTCTATATATTAGAGAAATGCAAATCAAAACAACCCTGAGATATCATCTAACCCCAGTGAGAATGGCCCACATCACAAAATCTCAAAACTGCAGATGCTGGCGTGGATGTGGAGAGAAGGAACACTTTTACACTGCTGGTGGGACTGCAAACTAGTACAACCTTTCTGGAAGGAAGTATGGAGAAACCTCAAAGCACTCAAGCTAGACCTCCCATTTGATCCTGCAATCCCATTACTAGGCATCTACCCAGAAGGAAAAAAATCCTTTTATCATAAGGACACTTGTACTAGACTGTTTATTGCAGCTCAATTTACAATCGCCAAAATGTGGAAACAGCCTAAATGCCCACCGACCCAGGAATGGATTAACAAGCTGTGGTATATGTATACCATGGAATACTATTCAGCCATTAAAAAAATGGAGACTTTACATGCTTTGTATTAACCTGGATGGACGTGGAAGACGTTATTCTTAGTAAAGCATCACAAGAATGGAGAAGCATGAATCCTATGTACTCAATTTTAATATGAGGACAATTAATGACAATTATGGTTATGGGGGGGAAACAGAAAGAGGGAAGGAGGGAGGGGGTGGGGCCTTGATGTGTGTCACACTTTATGGGGACAAGACATGATTGCAAGAGGGACTTTACCTAACAATTGGAATCAGTGTAACCTGGCTTAATGTACCCTCAATGAATCCCCAACAATAAAAAAAGGAAAAAAAAAAAAAAGAAAAGAAATTCAAGGAGCATTTCAAAAGTTGTCTCAAGAATTTGACAAAATCACCAAAGATTTTGACACATTGAGACAAGAATTTGCAGCCCTCAAAGATATGAAAAATATAGTAGAATCCCTCAGTAATAGAATGAAGGAAGCAGAAGAAAGGATTTCTGACATTGAAGACAAAGCTTTTGAGCGCTCCCAAACTCTCAAAGAGGAAGAGTAACGGAGAGCAAAAACAGATCATTCTCTCAGAGAGCTGTGAGATAATTTGAAGAAAACTAATATTCGCCTCATGGGAATCCCTGAAGGTGACGAAGTGGCTTCGCAAGGCATAGAGGCTCCTTTTCATGAAATTATGAAAGAGAACTTTGCAGACATGCCAAAAGATTCTGAAATTCAGACAGCAGACCATTTCAGAACCCCAACACAACTCAACCCGAATAAGACATACCTCCCCCAGGCACATTATAATTAACTTCACTAAAGTTAATATGAAGGAGAAAATTCTGAAAGCAGCCAGATATAAGAAAACTATAACCTACAAGGGGAAGAATATTAGAATGACTGCAGATTTCTCTGCTGAAACCTTTCAAGCTAGAAGAGGGTGGTCATCAACTTTTAATCTCCTAAAACAAATTAACTTTCAACCCAGGATCCTGTATCCAGCTAAACTGAGTTTCATTTATGATGGAGCAATTATATACTTCAATGACATTCACATGTTGAAGAAGTTTGCCATAACTAAACCAGCTCTCCAGGATATTCCAGACCTATCCTCCATGATGACCAACCCCACAAAAGTAAACTCCCTCAGATACTTTTGATCAAATTCCAACTTCCACAGTGGTGAAAGGATTAAAAATGTCCACTGGACTTTTGAAAAACTTGATACCCAAAATTTGACCAGGCTTATCAATATTGTCAATTAATGTAAATGGCTTAAATTGTCCTCTAAAGAGGCACAGGTTAGCTGACTGGATACAAAAACTCAGGCCAGATATCTGATGCATACAAGAATCTCATCTTACCTTAAAAGATAAATATAGACTCAGGGTGAAGGGATGATCATCTATCTTCCAGGCAGATGGAAATCAGAAAAAAGCAGGTGTTGCAATTATATTCACAGATATAATAGGCTTTAAACCAACAAAAGTAAGGAAGGATAAGGATGGTCACTTCATATTTGTTAAGGGTAATACTCAATATGATGAGATTTCAATGATTAATATTTATGCTCCCAACCAGAACGCACCTCAATTTATAAGAGAAACTCTTAACAGACATGAGCATTGACTTCCTCCAGCTCCATAATAGTTGGAGATTTTAACACTCCTTTGGCAGTATTGGATAGCTCCAATAAGAAGCTAAGCAAAGAAATTTTAGATTTAAACTTATCCATTCAACATTTGAATTTAACAGACATCTATAGAACATTTCATCCCAACAAAACTGAATACACATTCTTCTCATCAGCCCACGGAACATACTCCAAAATCGATCACATCTTAGGTCACAAGTCTAACCTCAGTAAATTTAAAGGAATAGAAATTATTCCTTGCATCTTCTCGGACTACCATGGAATAAAAGTTAAACTCAATAACAACAGGAATCTGCATACTCATACAAAAACATGGAAGCTAAATAACCTTATGCTGAATAGCTGGGTCATAGATGAGATTAAGAAGGAAATTACCAAATGTTTGGAACAAAATGATAATGAAGACATGAATTATCAGAACCTCTGGGATACCGCAAAGGCAGTCCTAAGAGGGAAATTTATAGCACTGAAAGCCTTCCTCAAGAGAACAGAAAGAGGGGAAGTTAACAACTTATTGGGACATATCGCGCAACTGAAAAAGGAAGAACATTCGAATCCAAAACCCAGCAGAAGAAAATAACCAAAATTAGAGTAGAATTAAATGAAATTGAAAACAAAAGAATTATACAAAAGATCAATCAAAAAGTTGGTTTTTTGAAAAGGTCAACAAAATAGATAAACCTTTGGCTAACCTAACCAGGAAAAAAAGAATTTTATCAAACCTTCGAAGAAGAGCTTATTCCTATATTGCAGAAATTATTCCAAAAAATTGAGAAGGAAGGAATCTTCCCCAACACGTTCTATGAAGTAAGTATCACTCTGATACCAAAACCAGGAAAAGGACCAACTAAAAAGGAGAATTTCAGACCAATTTCACTAATGAATATAGTGCATAAATTCTCAACAAAATCTTAGCCAACAGATTACAGCTTATCATCAAAAAAGTCATACATCATGATTAAGTATGTTTCATCCCAGGGATGCAAGACTGGTTTAATATATGCAAGTTTATAAACGTTATTCACCGTATCAACATAGTAAAACTAAAAACTATATGATCCTTTCAATAGATGCAGAAAAAGCATTCAACAAAATCCAGCATCCTTTTCTAATTAGAACACTGAAGAGTATAGGTATAGGTGGCACATTTCTGAAACTAATCAAAGCTATTTATGACAAACCCACAGCTAATATTTTACTGAATGGAGTCAAAATGAAAGCTTTTCCTCTTAGAACTGGAACCAGACAAGGTTGTCCTGTGCTGGATCACATAGTGCTGGAAGTTCTAGCCAATACAATTAGACAAAACAAGGAAATAAAGGGCATCCAAATTGGAGCAGAGGAGGCAAATCTCTCCCTCTTTGCTGATGATATGATCTTATACTTAGAGAACCCTAAAGACTCAACCACAAGACTCTTGGAAGTTATTAAAAAATACAGTAATGTTTCAAGATATAAAATCAATGTCCACAAGTCAGTTGCTTTTGTAGATGCCAACAACAGCCAAGAGAGATGTTAATTTAAGACACAACTCCCTTCACCATAGCCCCAAAGAAAATGAAATACTTAGGAATATACCTAACAAAGGAGGTGAAGGACCTCAATAAAGAAAATTATGTAACCTTAAGAAAGGAAATAGCAGAGGATCTTAACAAATAGAAGAACATACCATGCTCATGGCTGGGAAGAATCAACATTGTTAAAATGTCCATACTACCCAAAGCAATATACAATTTTAATGCAATCCCTATTAAAGCTCCACTGTCATACTTTAAAGATCTTGAAAAAATAATACTTTGTTTTATATAGAATCAGAAAAAATCTCGAATAGCCAAGACATTACTCAGAAATAAAAATAAAGCAGGAGGAATCACACTACCAGACCTCAGACTATACTATAAATTGATAGTGATCAAAACAGCATGGTACTGGCACAAAAACAGAAAAGAAGATGTATGGAACAGAATAAAGAACCAAGAGATGAACCCAGGTACTTACTGTTATTTGATCTTTGACAAGCCAATTAAAAACATTCAGTAGGGAAAAGATTCCCTATTTAACAAATGGTGCTGGGTAAATTGGCGACCTGTAGAAGACTGAAACTGGACCCACACCTTTCACCATTAACTAAGATAGACTCTCACAAGATTTAAACTTAAGACATGAAACTGTAAAAATACTAGAAGAAAGTGCAGGGAAAACCCTTGAAGAAATCGGCCTGGACGAATATTTTATGAGGAGCACCCCCCAGGCAATTGAAGCAGCATCAAAAATACACTACTGGGACCTGATCAAACTAAAAAGCTTCTGCACAGCCAAGAACACAGTAAAAAAAGCAAGCAGACAGCCCTCAGAATGGGAGAAATTGCAGGTTATGTCTCCAACAAAGGTTTAATAACCAGAATCCACAGAGAACTCAAACGTATTAGCAAGAAAAGAACAAGTGATCCCATCTCAGGGTGGGCAAGGGATTTGAAGAGAAACTTCTCTGAAGAAGACAGGTGCACGGCCTACAGACATATGAAAAAATGCTCATCATCCTTAATCATCAGAGAAATGCAAATCAAAACTACTTTGAGATATCATCTAACTCCAGTAAGATTAGCCCATATCACAAAATCCCAAAACCAGAGATGTTTGTGTGGATGTGGAGAAAAGGGAACACTTCTACACTGCTGGTGGGAAGGCAAACTAATATGTTCCTTTTGGAAAGATGTTTGGAGAACACTTATATATCTAAAAATAGACCTGCCATTCGATCCTACAATTTCTCTACTAGGTATATATCCAGAAGACCAAAAATCACATTATAACAAAGATATTTGTACCAGAATGTTTATTACAGCCCAAGTCATAATTGCTAAATCATGGAAGAAGCCCAAGTGCCCATCAACACATGAATGGATTAATAAAGTGTGGTAATGTACACCATGGAATATTATGCAGCCTTAAAGAAAGATGGAGACTTTACCTCTTCACATGGATGGAGCTGGAACATATTCTTCTTAGCAAAGTAGCTCAAGAATGGAAGAAAAAGTATCTAATGTACTCAGCCCTACTATGAAACTAATTTATAGCTTTCATATGAAAGCCATAACCCAATTATAGCCTAAGAATATGGGGAAAGGGGAAAAGGAGGGGAGGAGAAGGGGGAGGATTGGTGGAGGGAAGGTAATTGGTGGGACCACACCTATGGTGCATCTTAAAAGGGTACATGTGAAACTTACTAAATGTAGAATATAAATGTCTTAACACAGTAACTAAGAAAATGCCAGGAAGGCTATGTTAACCAGTGTGATGAAAATATTTTAAATTGTATATAAAACCAGTGCATTGTGCCCCATGATGGCATTAATGTACACAGCTATGATTTAATAAAAAAAAAAAGTTTCAAATGTATATGCTCAAAAATATGGAAGAAAATTTCTAATCTGTTTTAAAATCTTACAAAGAAAGTATTTCCAAAGCCTGAACACATTGTTAAATTACTTGTACAGAAATGCTCCACTGTCTAATGTTTTCAAGAACAACTGATTGGCATTATGATAGATAGGAAATTTTACTAGTCAATTAAAAAACTTTGTATAATTGACTGATGGAACAGAATAATGAGTATTATTACTCAACAAATACAGCCAATATTTGGATTCATATTTCTTTGTGACATGAATTTTAATGATAGCAATGTCATTAAAAGTATTAAAATAAACAGAACTTAGAAGCAGACCTTCTAATAGCTTTGCCACTAAGTATTAACCTGTGATTATAAAAAATTGTGAAGCTTATTCAATCATATCAGTTTTTTTAACCAATACTAAAAATTATTTTAAAGTACTGTTTATTTTTTGACTTTTTGTATACATTTCATAACATAAAAAGTATGTCAATAGACTAGTTCTTGAATATAAATTATAAATAGTATGTTAAAAATTACTATTACTTACTCAAAGTTTTTTTTGGATAATGGTACAAGGGTAAAAAATGTGTAAAGACCATTGCTTTAGACAGCTACCAGTACGAAATAATTTAAGGGGGAAAAGAAACAACAAAAACAACAACAACTAGAGTAAGAAAATGGATCAGAAAGGAAAATAAATGTTCCAGCATGTATTAAAAAAAAAGAAAGAAAGGAAAGTAAATGGTAGGTGAAAAAAAGACAAATTTTTCCATTTTTAAATATCTGCACCAGTCAATATGAATAAATAGTTCCTCAAGGAGTTTACAATTTTGCAAGCTTTTTACACAGATTAATTATATCATAATAATTTAGTATTAAAATACAGGTATGGCTTGGCAGCCCGTGCTCAGTGATTAGGGCACCGGCTATGTGCACCCGGTCTGGTGGGTTAGAACTTGGCCCAGGTCTGCTAAACAATAATGACAACAACAACAAATAGCCGGGTGTTGTGGCAAGTGCCTGTAGTCCCAGTAACTTGGGAGGCTGAGGGAAGAGAATCTCTTACACCCAAAAAAGTTTGAGGTTGCTGTGAGCTGTGACACCACAGCACTCTACCAAGATTGAGATTGTGATAGCGAGACTCTGTCTCAGAAAAAAAAATAAATAAAGAGGTATATAAAAGCACTTTCTAAATAATCCTATATCATAAAAACTGAATTCTAGAATACAAAACATTAAGTATATGAATCCATGGAGATAAATCCCTGATGGTATTTTGCCAAAGAAGGGGTTTATGTAGCACCATGAGATATCAACAATGTTCGAATATTCTTCCTAACTTCATTCAACAAACATTTACTGAGTCCCACTATGTGACAGGCATACTGCTATCCTTTTTGTTCTTCATATTGGTTGTCATAAGAATTTTTCCCGGGTGGTGCCTGTGGCTCAGTGAGTAGGGCGCCGGCCCCATATACCGAGGGTAGTGGGTTCAAACCCGGCCTCGGGCAAACTGCAACCAAAAAAAAAAAAAAATAGCCGGGCATTGTGGTGGGTGCCTGTAGTCCCAGCTGCTCGGGAGGCTGAGGCAAGAGAATCATGTAAGCCCAAAAGCTTGGAGGTTGCTGTGAGTCCTGTGACGTCATGGCACTCTACCGAGGGCAGTAAAGTGAGACTCTGTCTCTACAAAAAAAAAAAAAAAAAAAAACAGGAATTTTTCCCAAGCTTGGTATGAATCTTCTGGATTCATACTCCCAGCTTCAACATAATTACTCCTCAACTCTTGGTAACTGTATATAATATCCTAATAGAACTATAAGTTTCATCAGTAGTATTCCCATGTAGCATGATGTCCCTGCCTTTCAAATTTCTAATTTAAGCAATATTAAAATGAATTCACTTTATATTATCAATTTTGTAAGATCAAATATTTACATATTAAGTTTACTTATAATAAGAGATTCCTATGTAAATTTCGATTACAAATAACACTAGGAAATGGGAGTAAATGTAGTAAACTAAGACACCCTTTGGAAATTATTATTTCATGTTGTGCTGGTTAAGAAGTCTACAGGTTTAGCTCTTCAGAATTATGGAATAATTCTATTTGTTCTAGTAATTATAGACCAATAGTATTGTGGCATCTTCTCTTTCCTGGGAGTAACATGTTTCTGCCATCCCTTTAGCCAGGAAAGGACTGGCTGACATAAATCCTTAAAATGGTCACACCCCAGATTAATTCCATTGAGGAAAAAAAATCAGCATACTGGTGGTGCCTATAGCTCACTGGGTAGGGCGCTGGCCACGTACACCGAGGCTGGTGGGTTCGAACCCAGCCTGGGCCTGCTAAACAACAATGATAGCTGCAACAAAAAAATAACTGGATGTTGTGGCGGGTGCCTATAATCCCAGCTACTTGGGAGGCTGAGGCAAGAGAATTGCTTAAGCCCAAGAGTTTAAGGTTGCTGTGAGCTGTGACGCCACGGCACTCTACCCAGGGCAACAGCTTGAGACTCTGTCTCAAAAAAAAAAAAAAAAAAATCAGCAAATTAAGTAAAGAGCAGAAATAATAATTAGAACTCAAAAACTAACTACTGATCTCAAATATACCATTCCAGAGGCAGGGACTTTCTGCACTTAAAAATGCACTAAAAATCACTTGAGAAATTATGTGAGCTTCCATTTTGCCCTCCTTCCTCAATTGGAGAGGGGAGGGCCTGGTTTTTCCTTGAAGAAAACCCCCAGACAAAGCAAAATATAACTTCACAAATCATTAAGTACATACTTGGCGCTGAAGTTCAATGTTACCATTGTTGATTTCATTGCCTATTTTCAAAAGCCATTGTTGTATCATGTTAAATATATTTTCTTGGAGTACCCTGAAGGAAAAATCAGGTAAAATAAGAATAAGTAATTTGCTTAGAGTATAAAAGTAACTATCAGTTAAGAGAAATAATTTCATGTGGCTGGGCATAGTAAACTTAGGTATAATTATTATTTGAGAATTCAGGAAAAGGCCAGTCAAAGCCTTGAATTACCTGGTATGATGCCTTTCCTAACCCCCAGGTAGATAGCAACTGGTATAATGCACTTTGGGCAAAGCAGATCTTGCCTTCAACATTAGCTCTCTACTGCAAAAACATAACAGCCTTTATATTCACTTCTGGGCCAGTAGGTCTTCTCACATAATGAGAAGAGTGAAATTTTAAAATTCTCTCAATGATTGACTTCCAGCATATCCACATGAGCAGCGTGAGAGGCAAGGCTGGCCTACTACTCCCCAGTGAAGATGGTGAAAAAAAATTATTTTAATAAACCATTTAAAGCTTCTGGAAACTGTGCTAAAGATAAACAAAAACTGCAGACACATCTATTCAAGAAAATCTATAAAGATTCAGTAAGGCAAGAATCTATGGTATTTGAACCAAGCCTTCTCCCTCCCTTCCTCAGCTTACTGAGGCAGAAACTGCACTTTCGAATGGTGCAGGCAAGAAGAACAAAGGGCTCCCTCTACCTCCAGGACATCAGGGTTCTTATTCTGTCCCCAACTATCTGCTACTGAATCTAGGTACTGGGCAAATGCAGTTGAGAAGTGGGGGCTCCCTTCCTCCACCCAGCCCAAGCTCATAGATGTCCATTCTCACACCTTCTACTCAACATCATATTGAGGTTACAGTCAGGGCAATTAGGCAAGAGAACAAAATCAAAGGCATCCACATTTTTAATCCTACTCACAGATAATGTGATCTTATATATAGAAAATACTAAGGAATCCTTTAAAGTAATATTATAACTAATAAGTTCAAAAGGTTGCGGGATATATGATCAAGATACAAAATTCAATTGCATTCCAATATACATCATAATGAACAATGTGAAATAATATTTTTAAAAGAATCCCATTTGTAATAACATCAAAAAATAAGGAATAAATTTAACAAAAGAAATGTAAAGCCTATACTGAGAAGACTATAAAACCTCAGAGTCAAAGAAAGCATTGTATAATAGACATACTCTTATTTAACAATGTGAATGTTACCTTTTTTGCATTATTATTATTATTATTATTATTATTGCTCAATAAAAAAACAGTATGGAAAGAAATTTAAAAAGATCCAAATAATTAGGAAAATATACCATGTTTAGGTATGAGAAAACTTAACATTTTCAAGATGGCAATAATCCCATTCTGATGTCAGATTCAACAAAATATTTTCAGAATCCCAGTTGACATCTTTGTAAAACTTAATAAGCTTATTCTAAAATTTCTATATAATTCCAAAGTACCTAGAAGGCCAAAATAATCCTGAAAAAGAATAATCAAGTAGGAAGACTCACATTTCCCAATTTTAAAACCTACCAACAAAGCAAGTTATCAAGACAATGTGCCAGTAAGTACGGTACTAGCACAAGGTTGGCCATGTAGACCAATGTGATAGAATTGATAGTTCAGAAATAAGTCTATGTGTATGGCCATCTGATTTTCAATACCATTAAATGGAGAAAGAATAGCCTTTTCAACAAACAGTGCTGGTACAACTGGATATTCACACATATAAGAATGAAGTTAGGTCCTTACCTCATACCCTATACAAAAATTAACTAAAATGGATCAGAGACTTTAATGTCAGAGCAAATTCTATAAAACTCAGGAAGAAAACATAGAGGTAAATCTTCATGACCTTGGATTTGGCAAAGGATTCTTAGATAAGACACCAAAGGCACAAACAACAACAAAATAGTTGAACTTCATAAAAATTAATAACTTAAGGGCAGCGCCTATGGCTCAGTGGGTAGGGTGCTGGCCCCATGTACCAAGGGCAGTGGGTTCAAACCCAGCCCCGGCCAAACTGCAACAAAAAAATGGTCGGGTGTTGTGGCAGGCACCTGTAGTCCCAGCTACTTGGGAGGCTGAGGCAAGAGAATCGCCTAAGCCCAAGGATTTGGAGGTTGCTGTGAGCTGTGATACCACAGCACTCTACTGAGGGTTAATAAGTGAGACTCTGTCTCAAAAAAAAAATTAATAATTTATAATCATTTAGACAACACTATCAAGAAAGTGAAAATACAACCTATAAAATGGGAGAAAATAATTGCAATTTATATATCTGAAAAGGGATTTGAACTATATATCCAGAATATACAAGAAATTCACTCAACTCAGTAATAACAAAAATACAAATGACTCAGCTAAAGTAAGGGCAAAGGATAGAAATAGACATTTCCCCTAAAGAAAATAAACAAATAGCCAATAAGCACATGAAACAAGGTTTAGAATCATTAATCAATCACTAGGGAAATGTAAATCAAAACCACAATGAAATACCTACTTCACACCACCGCTATAGTTAGAAAGAAAATGTCAGATAATAGGCCAGGCACAATGGCTTGTGCCTATAATCCCAGCTCTTTGAGAGGAGGCCAAGGAAGGAGGACCTCTTGGGGCCAAGAGTTCAAGACCAGCCTGGGCAATATAGCCAGACTCCAACTCTACAAAAAGTAAAAAAGAAATTAGCCTGCCATGGTGGTGTACTCCTGTAGTCCTAGCTACTTGGAAGGTTGAGGTGGGAGGATCACATAAGTCCAGGAGTTCAAGGCTTCAGTAGGCTTTGATGGCATTGCACTCCAGCCTGGAAAACAGAATAGGTCCCTATCTCAAAACAAAACAAACAAAACAAAAAGTCAGATTATAAGTAGTGGTGAATATGTGGAAAAGTCAGAATCCTCATATACTGCTGTATGAATATAAAATAGTGTAGGTTTTCCAAAAGCACTTTGGGAAACAATCTGGCAATTCCTCAAATTGTTAAAGATAGAATTGCCGGGGCGGCGCCTGTGGTTCAGTCGGTAAGGTGCCGGCCCCATATACTGAGGGTGGCGGGTTCAAACCCGGTCCCGGCTGAACTGCAACCAAAAAATAGCTGGGTGTTGTGGTGGGCACCTGTAGTCCCAGCTACTTGGGAGGCTGAGGCAAGAGAATCGCTTAAGCCCAGGAGTTGGAGGTTGCTGTGAGCTGTGTGATGCTATGGCACTCTATGGAGGGCCATAAAGTGAGACTCTGTCTCTACAAAAAAAAAAAGATAGAATTGCCTTATGATATAGCAATTCCACTACTGGGTATATACCCCAGAAAAAAGGAAAACTTATGTCCATCCACAAAAAGCTTGTTCATGAATATTTATAGCAAGATTACTCATCAATGCCAAGAGATGGAAATAATCCTAATATCCAGCTATGGACAAATGGATAAATATGTGGTATATCTATACATAGAATACTATTCAGTCATAAAAATGAATTGAACACTGAAACATGCTGTACAACATGGATGAACCCTAAAACCTTATGTTAAGTGAAAGAAGATAGTCACAAAAGACCATGTAGTATGTGATTCCTTTCAAATAAAACGTCCAGAACAGGGAAATCAACAGAGATAGATTTGTGGTTGCTTAGGACTGGGGGTAGGGTGGTGGAAGAGGATGAAGGACAGCAGAATGATAGCTAACGGATATAAAGCTTCTCTCCCGCCTGTAATCCCAGCACTGTGGGAGGCTGAGGAGGGAGGATTGCTTGAACTCAGGAGTTCGAGGCTTGTCTGAGCGAGAGTGAGACCCCGACTCATGGAAAAAAATGGAAAAACCCAGCTGGACGCCGCGGTGAGCACCTGTAATCCCAGCGGCTTTGGAGGCTGAGGCAGCAGGATGCCCACAGCCGGAGTCTGAGGTTGCAGTGAGCTACGATGCCATTGCCCTCTGCTCAGGGCATAGGGTAGAACTCTGTCTCAACAAAAAAAAAAAAACAAAAGCTTCTCTCCAAAGTGATGAAGTATTCTAAAATCAACTGGTAATGGTTGCTCATATTTATAAATATAATGAAAGCACTTGAATTGTATACTTTAAGAGGGTGAATTGTATGATATATGAATTATACCACAATAATGCTTTTTAAAACTTCTCACAAAAGGAAAAAAGAAATTATGGAAACTTACAAGCCAGAATCCATGTCTAAGTACTCTGGCACAATGCCAATAATGTTTAATAAGGAGTCCAACTGTGATTTCATTTCCTTCATTTTTTCTTTAACTCCCTCCCATTCTTCAAGAGCCATATGAGGATTCTCCAGGAGGTTTTCCAGCTTAAAACAACAGAGGTCAAGAGAACCAATCAAATATGGAAGAATTTTAGAGATACCTGGAAAAGTGAGAAAAGCAAAAACTTTTAGAAGTATTTGCAAATTTCTACTTTAATACCTTAAAATCCTACTGGGAAAGGCAGTTTTTTTTTTTTATTATCTTACAGCTTGCCTAACAGAAAACCTTACAGAGAATGGTTCCTAAATAAATGTTTAGGGAATAAACACTGTGTAATTGGTGCTTTTAAGACTAATGGACTATCTATTCGATGACAATTTATATTTTGTGTCTTGTCTTCTCTAAGCTGAGAATCAAATGCATTAAACCAGAAACTATCAACTACAGTCTTCTGTGATAGGCATTAATTCACTAAGTTATTCTGTTAAGAGTACAATGATGATAAATAGCTTCTCTGTGCCTATGAGATAGTTAATGACAAAAATGAACATGTAGCAGTTCTAGAATCATCTTTAAGATCACTGATCAGGTTTTCATGAAATTTAGAGTTTTTGTCTGGAAAAAGATTCAGTGTGGATCCCTAAACAGATTCACTGTGGGATCATGGTAAAATACCCTCTCTTCCTTTCATTTGCAAAATAAGAAATGGAAATGCTCCCATATCAGAGTTTAATAAAGAGAAATAATTAAAAAGCAAAATGTTTTTCCTATCTTTGATTAAAATATTTTCATTGCCTTCATCAAAAACGTTTTGAATTTAGTAATATTCAAGATGATCTGTTAATTTCACCATAAGTCTCTTATAGAAAATGACAGTGTTTTCGTATAACCTGTGCACATCCTCCTGTGTACTTTACATCACCTCTAGATTACTTACACTACCTAATGCAATGTAAATGTAAATAGTATTGTTATATTGTGGGTTTTTTTACTTGTGTTATCCTTGTTTTTTACCCTGAATGTTTTCCATCTGTAGTTGGTTGAATCTAAGATATGAAACCTGCAGCAACTTCGGGTTGACGATACTCTCATGGGTAAGTATTATGATTTTGTCTATAACTACATTATTACTGCTACAGAAAATTAAGATTGTGTTTTCCCACGTACAGTAGTTTTATACTGAATAAGAGTGCCAATCAATGTTGCCTGGGACATTGCTCCCCAGGGTTTCCAGGAACACTTTACTGGGAAGGATTCTTAAGGAACACATGACACATTGAGTAAAAGTGCTTTGATGGATTTTCAACATCTCTCATGGCAACCTGCCACAACAAATTACCATAAATTTGGTATCTTAAAACAACACAAATTGGGAATATTGCATTTCTCTAACCATTATTCCACAGCCATGTCTCCCACTGACTCTTTTAAGGAGTCCAGGTCTACCAGACAATGCAGGATAATCTCCACATCTCAAGATCTCTTTGAGCATTATAGATGTTAACTCTTGGTCAGTTTCTTTATATTTAAGTCCTAATTTCTTATGAATTTCACTGTATATAAAATGCATCTGTATATGCAAATGTCACTTTTTTTTTTTTTGGCAGTGGAACCCACCACCTCCGGCATATAAGGCCAGAGCCCTACGCCTTTGAGCCATAGGCGCCGCCTGCAAATATCACTTTTTAAATGATCCATCCATCTAATTCTACCTTTCAATATGGTTTCTCATTTATTGGCATCAATTTTTAGACTTTATTCTGCTCATGATTTAGTTCATCTGTTTCTATGAGCTTACACCACTTTTTTTTTTTTTGAGACAGAGCCTCACTTTGTCGCCCTCGGTAGAGCGCCGTGGCATCACAGCTCACAGCAACCTCAAACTCTTGGGCTTAAGCAATCTCTTGCCTCAGCCTCCCAAGTAGCTGGCGAGGGTCCCAATCAATGTTGCCTGGGACATTGCTACCCAGGCACCCATTGCTACAGATACCCGCCACAACGCCCAGCTATGTTTTTTTGGTTGTAGTTATCGTTGTTGTTTGGCAGGCCCGGGCTGGATTTGAACCTGCCAGCTCTAGTGTATGTGGCTGGTGCCCTAGCCATTTGGCTACAGGTGCCGAGCCTGTACCACACTCTTTAGAGGGACATGGTTTTGTGGCATGTTTTGAAGGCACTAAACGTACCCTTCACCATTCTCGTTACGCTTCCCTTGAAAATTTTCCTAAACTTTTATTTTGTCATGTAAATATTATCTTGCCCTATATATTAATTTCAAGAGACTTACATTATGAAAATTTATACATTTTTAAAGTTATAAATTTATAATTCATAATTTAACTTTTTTCAAAACAGAGTCTCACTCCGTTGCCCTGGGGAAGGGAAAAGTGCCATAGCATCACAGCAACCTCAAACTCTTGGGCTCAGGTGATCCTCTTGCCTCAACCTCCAAAATAGCTGGGAGTATAAGTGCCCACCACAACACACAGCTACTTTTTCCATTTTTGTTTAGTAGAGACAGGGTCTCACTCTTGCTTAGGCTGGTCTCCAACTCCTGAGCTCAAGCAATCTATCTGCCTCTGCCTCCCAGAGTTCTACAATTACAGGAATGAGCCACCGGGGCTAGTCCATAATTTAATGTTTTTTAAATTATAAATTATGAAAGCTTATGAATTTTTAATGTATGACCTGTGCCTTTTTAAAAATTATTCTAGCTGAGCATGGTGGTATACACTTTTAGCCCAAGCTACTCAGGAGGCTTGTGGCAGGAGTATCACATGATCCCAGGAGTTCTAGGACAGCCATATCAGGACCTAATCTCTAAAAAAAGTATTCTTGGGTATTCTTAAGGGTTTTATACTTTTTGTCATTAAATAATTGAAAAGATTTTTCCCATTTCCACATAGGTGATTTATTATTTAAGTAGAAGAAAATAATTTACTATTGTACATTCAATTCTGTTCTAGCCTCCTTGTCAAATTGTCTTATTGATTTTAATCTCTTTTCCCCCGTAGTCCCAGGTTTCTATGTATATAATTACATCACTGGCACAAAGAGATTTTTTATCTTTTCTGATGTTTACATCTATTATTTTATTTTATTCTATTATTCTATTTTCTAGAACTGCCAATAATATTAAATAAAAATGTCTGTGACCTCATCTATTTCCTTACTTTAATTAACGTGTATAAAGTTTTAGTGTTTTGTCATTTATGATATTACTACTGTGTTTGATAAGTTGTTTTAGTATTATATTTTAGTGGTTTTTCTAGGGCTATTTAAATTTTTTCTTGTGAATAATTGCTATAATCTAATAATATCAGAAACTCATATGATCATGCAGTTTCTTTTTCTGTTTTAATATTTTTTGAAATGTATTATGCTGCTGGATTTTCTAATGTTGAATCATTCATGCATTCCTGATATATATCCTATTTGTTTAAAGTATTTTGTTTTGTTTTTAATCTTTGCTACATTATACTTATTTTATTTAGAAATTTCGTACCTATAATCATAAAAAAGACACTGTCTATGGTTTATTTATACTATATTTATTGTGTTTGATATTATACATGTAGTTATTTTGGCTTCATAAAATAAATTGGAGAGTTTTCCACATTTCCTTTCAGCAAGGTATTGAATTATTTAAGAGTCCTGAAATTATATATTCTCTTAATTTTAAATAAAACTGTAGCTGTGAAACTGGGGGGGGGGAGGAGGAAAATAAGCCATGATAGTGTCTCATTTTAGAATGTCAGCCAATTAGCAAAATTCATACTCTAGTGACCACATTGCCTAAAAGCTAGCCAATTAACAACAGTCTCGCTCCATAAACAAGGCTTCCACAGCCAAAAGTAAACCAACCTCATTTCTTAAACTTTCTTACATACTCTTGTTAAGTTTCCATATAATCTATATGTGAGCATCCCTCATTTTGTTCAGAGAGGTTATACTTTGCATTACAGCTCTCCCCTCCTTAGTAAGCAAAAATTCAGCTGTTATTATAGTCAGAATTGGTTTATCTTCCTTAGACAAATAGAATATGTGTGTATGTAGGTAAATCTAAACAGATGTTGACTGTATAAAATAACAGAAAAGATTGGGGTAGACAAACTAAGGAAAAAAATAAAATTTGAAACGTTTGGAAAGTACTCATACATCTTCTAAGTAATCTTGAATCAAAAGAGAAGCCAAAATGAGGGTTTAAAAATATATCTAACCTATATAATAAAAATTGTTACCTATTAAAACCTGCATGATGCAGCCAAAGCTGGCTTCTTGTGATGTCATTCTGTTGAGTTTCCTCCTACCTGTTTCTCTATCTCTAGTCACCCTTTAAAATGTTGGGGATCCATTCTTAGCCCTCCGTTATTCCCATTCTATACATTTTCCCATAGTAGCTTCATCAGGATTCATGGCTTTAAATAGCACTTATACTGATGTCTCCCTATATTTTTATCCAGAACTTCATGCCTGTTGAATAAGTCCACTTAATTTGTCATAGCTATTTCAAGGTCAATATGCCAAATACTAAATACATAATCTCTTCCCCAATTTTTCTTTCTCCTGTGTTCCCTAATCTTAGTGATGACTAATTTACAATCCACATCAGGAACGTAGCCATCCTTTCTCTCTCACACACACACATCCTATACATTAAATTTGTGTAGCCTACATTTTAAAAATCTCTCTGATTTTTGTCTCCGCTTCTCTATTCCCATGCCTTAGGTTAAGTCCTCTTCATTTCTCAATTTATTCTTACAATAAGTCCCTAAGTGGTTTCAATACAGCATTCTTCCAGTGGATTTTCCACTTGGTTGTCAGAGTGAGTGTTCTAAAATTCAACGTAGTTTACTATGTGAAAGCTGGAAATCTATCCACAAAGCAAAGCCCAGGTCCAAATGGCTTCACCACTAAATCCCACTAATCATTCAAAGAAAAATTAGCACAAGTTCCTCACAAACTCTTATAAAAACAGAAAAGGAAATCTTCCCAACCCATTTCATGAGGCCATGCCCCATTGCTCTTGGGGCAATGTCATCTTTTCAATATGAAAAAAAGTAGCAAGTTCAACACAAAATAGAAATCTGAAGTATAGGATGGGACAAAACCAAACGTAAAGAGAAAAAAGGCAACAGCAAAAGGAAGAAATGAGATGTTGCAAATAACAGAGGTGTCCTGTCCCATCTCTGAGGAATGAAATGACCCATTTAGGTGGCAATACATACCTTCCCACAAAAGTCAGGGTTATTACATTTTTGTGGGTAAGAAAAGGTGAGTATAGGGAGGGCATTTCTGGAAGTTTAGAGACCAGCTGGTCTCTCTCCCCTCCTGATCCCCTTCTCCTATCAGGGGAAAGGAAGGAATCCAATGTATCAGTGAGGTGAAGTATAATACCAAAACCACATAAAGATATCACAAGAAAAAAAAAAAAGAAACTACAGATGAATATATCTCATAAATATGGATGTAAAAATCCTCAACAAAATACTTGTCAACCAAACCTGGCAACAAGGGACCAGGACCAAGTAGGATTTAGTCCAGTCAAGAAAGGTTCAGATTAACATCTGAAAATCAATAAGCACAATATATCATATCAATAGAATAAAAAACAAAAACTATACAATCATTTCAACAGATGTAGAAAGAGCATTTGAAAATATTTAAAAGCATCATGTAAAAAGCATCCAATAAACTAGTAATGGAACAAAACTTCCTAATCCTAATAAAAGGCATCTATGAAAAACCCACAGCTAACATCATACTTAATGGAGGATGACTGGATGCTTTCCCCCTAACGCAAAGTCCTAAGATAAGGGAGGCTGCTCTTACCATTTCTATTCAACATTGTACTGAAAGTTCTTGCCTGGACTACTAGGCCAGAAAACCAAATAAGATTATCCATATTGGCAAGGAATATGTTAAAACTCTCTGTTCATAGCTGATATAATCTCATAAATAGAAAATCTTAAGGAATCCATTAAAAAAAAAAGTCCTATAACTAATAAATAACTTTAGCAAAATGGCAGGATACAAGATCAACATACAAAATCAATTCTATTTATACACACTTTCAATGAACAATCTGAAAATAAAATTAAGAAAAATATTCTATTTACAATAGTATCTAAAAGAAAATACTCAAAATATTTAACAAAAGAAGCACAAAATTTACTTCTCAGAAAACTATAAAATATTGTTGAAAGAAACTAAAGAAACTCTAAATAATTGAAAAAACAAATATCCACATGTATGGATTAGAAGACTTAACATTGTTAAAATGGCAATACTCCCCAAACAGATCTACAGATGTAACACAATTCCTATCAGAATCCAAACTGAGTTCTTTGTAGAAATTTATAAGTTTATTCTAAAATTCATATAGAATTGCAAGGGATCCAGGATAGCCAAAACAATCATTAAAAAGAATAAGGCAGGAGTAATTACATTTCTTGATTTTGAAACTTCCATAAAGCAATAGTATTCAAGGTATTGTGACCCAATGACAGACATACAGATCAATGGAATAGACTTGAGAGTACAAAGTAAACCCATACATCTCTGCTCAACTGATTTTTCATCAAGAATGCTAAGATGGGGCGGTGCCTGTTGCTCAGTGGGTAGGGTGCTGGCCACATATACCAAGGCTGGTGGGTTTGAACCCAGTCAGGCCTGCTAAATAACAATGACAACTGCAACCAAAAAATAGCCAGCCATTGTGGCAGGAGCCTGTAGTCCCAGCTACTTGGGAGGCTGAGGTAAGAGAATTGCTTAAGCCCAAGAGTTTGAAGTTGTTGTGAGCTGTGACGCCATAGCACTCTACCCAGGGTGACAGCTTGAGACTCTGTCTCAAAAAAAAAAAAAAAAAGAATGCTAAGATCCTTAAATAGAGAAAAAATTGTATTTTCAACAAATGGTGCTGGGACAAATGAATATGTGCATGTAAAAGAATGAACTGGAACCTTAGCTCATACCACATATGAGACTTAACACAAAATGGATCAGATGCCATTACAGATGGGCAAAACTATAAAGAGGAATCTCTTAGAGGAATCACAAGGGTAAATATTCATAACTGTGAATCTGGCAAAGAATTCTTAGATATGACACTAAAAAAAAAGAAAAAATATATTGAATGGACATCAAAATTAAAAAAAAAAATTTAAACAAAAAATGGTCTATGTCACCCTCAGTGGAGTGCCCTAGCGTCACAGTTCACAGCAACCTCCAACTCTTGGGCTTAAGAGATTCTTTTGCCTCAGCCTCCCAAGTAGCTGGGACTACAGGCCCCCACCACAACACCCAACTATTTTTTGTTGTAATTGTCACTGTTGCATGAGCTAGCTTGGGCCTAGTTCAAACCCGCCAGCCTCAGTGTATGTGGCTGGTGCCATAACCATTATGCTACAGGCACCAAGCCAAAATTAAAAATTTTTGTACTTGGGCGGCACCTGTGGCTCAGTCGGTGGGGTGCCGGCCCCATATACTGAGGGTGGCGGGTTCAAACCTGGCCCCGGCCAAACTGCAACCAAAAAATAGCCGGGCGTTGTGGCGGGCGCCTGTAGTCCCAGCTACTCGGGAGGCTGAGGCAAGAGAATCGCTTAAGCCCAGGAGTTGGAGGTTGCTGTGAGCTGTGTGATGCCACGGCACTGTACCGAGGGCCATAAAGTGAGACTCTGTCTCTACAAAAAAAAAAAAAAAAAAAATTTTTGTACTTAAATCTATACTATCAAGAAAACAAAAAGTCAACCCACAGAATAGGACAAAGTATTCACAATTCATTCATCTGACTTGTATCCAGAATATATTAAGAACTCTTATAAATCAATAATAAAAAGACAAATAACCCAATTAAAACATGAGTAAAGAACCATTAGTATATGTGAGGGGAGGGTGTTTTACATTTATATTAGAGCAAGTTACTAAGTGGCTCATAATAAAAGATTTTTCTTTAACAGTATGTTATATGGACCACTTAAATCAGAATCACCTGGGAAGCTTCCTAAAATTGTTGATTGTGAGCATCTTTCTAGACACAGTGTACCAGAATGAATGGACTACAGGGCTCAGGTATCTACATTTTTCACCAAATCCCTAAATTAATCACACTAAAGTTTAAGAACCACCGATGTAGAATGTTAACATCTCATAGGCTAATATCTCGCATGATCTTGTTCCATTTAAAATTCTCGAAGAATTATATTGTCAGCTGGTGAACATGTCTAATATAAGCAATCACAGGGCATAATATTGATAATATATATCTAACAGTGTTTAACAATGGTGTGTTCTCTAGTAGTATGGAAATTTCCAATATCGCTTTTCTTTCTAATGTATATTATAAGCCAATAGCATAAATATCAATTATTTTTCTAACTTAGAAAAAATAAAAAAGATTGGGCTCAGCGCGTGTGGCTCAAGCAGCTAAGGCGCCAGCCACATACACCTGATTTGGCAGGTTTGGATCCAACCCAGGCCTACCAAACAATGACGGCTACAACCAAAAATAGCTGGGCATTGTGGCGGGCGCCTGTAGTCCCAGCTACTTGGGAGGCAGAGGCAGGAGAATCACTTGAGCCCAGGAGTTGCAGGTTGCTGTGATACCATAGCACTCTACCCAGGGTGAAAGCTTGAGGCTCTGTCTCAAAAATAAATAAATAAATAAATAAAATAAAAGACATTGGCAAAGGACCAGAACAATATTTCTCCAAACAAGATATACAAATGTCTGATAAGCCTTAAAAGATGCTCAGCTTCAGGCTTGGTACCTGTAGTACAGTGGTTACGGTGCCAGCCACATACACCGAGGTTGGCAGGTTCAAACCCAGCCCGGGCCTGCTAACCAACAATGATGACTGCAACAAAAAAACTGCCTGGCATTGTGGCAGGCGCCTGTAGTCCCAGCTACTTGGGAGGCTGAGGCAAGAGAATCGCTTAAGCCCAAGAGTTGGAGATTGCTGTGAGCTATGACGCCAGGGCACTCTACCAAGGATAAAAAATGAGAGTCTGTCTCAAAAAAAAATGCTCAGCTTCATTAGTCATCAGAAAAACACAAATCAAAAACACAATGAGATGTTATTTCACACTCTCTCCTATAGCTAGAATTAAAAAGTAAGATAACAAGTGCCAGCAAGAATGTAGAAAAATCAGAACCCTCATACAATGCTGGTGGGAATATAAAATGATGCATTTATGAAACACTGTGGCAGTTTGAAAATACAGTGGCAGTCTTTGAAAAATTAAACACAGAGTTACCATATGACAAGGAATTCTACTTCTGGGTATATGTCAGATCACTGTTGTGTTCAAACCCCAAACTGGTTTGAAAGCCTACTAGGAAAACTACACTGAAAATAAAAAAATTCACACCAGTTTAAAACATAATGTCTGAAAATGCCTAGAGAAGGCTTACATTAACTCAGGCTGAGTAAACCAAGCAACCCCTCTTTGGCCTCCTCAGAAGGCTTTTACTGATTTCCAACAAAGATGCATATGCAAAATGTAAAAATGCCAAAAGATAAGGCTGAAAGAATCCCAAATCCCCAGGAAGACTGGATAGAGAGAGAGGTGGCGTAAACCATAGGGAGTTGCTAACAGACCAAACAACTGATGGTATATTCAGAAAGGGGTTGGGAGAAACTACCCCGTTTCCCCGAAAATAAGACAGTGTCTTATATTAAGGTGCACTAGGTCTTATTTTCAGGGGATGTCTTATCTTTCCTGTGAGTAGGTCTTATTTTTGGAGGATGTCTTATTTTCGGGGAAACAGGGTAGTTCTATAGGGGAAGTAAACCACATTTCCTAATCTAACTACATATCAAAAGTTCAAAGAGCTTAATACTCTGGGCTCTTTTCATCTTCCAGTGGTTTTAATGAGCCCTCAGAGATTGCTGGTCTGCAAGCTTTCCCACTGGATACTCCAAGATTGAGGCAGGGTACCTCACTGAGAAATCAACCTATCTCCCCCCCCCCCAAGTATATATATAGAAATGTGTACACAGATATTTATGTTATTAACAGCATTATTCATAATAGCCCAAAACTGGAAATACAAATGTCAGTCAACAGATGAAATGACAAACAAAATGTCATCTATACATACAAAGGAATATCAGGCAATAAGAATGAATACTGATACATGCTAAAACATGGAAGAACCTTGAAAATATGATGCCAAGTGAAAGCAGCTAGTCAGAAAAGATCACACAGCTATGATTTCAAACATATGAAAGTCCAGAACAGGGCAATCTATAGAGACAGAAAGTAGATTTAGGACTAAGGCAGATATGGAGGTGTGGATAAAGGTGAGAGCTAAAGGGTAAGAGGTTTCTTCTGAGGTTTATTTTGATGAAAGTATTCTAAAATTGACTGTGATAATAGATCCACATGTCTGTGAGTATAGTAAAAAATCATAGAATTATACACCTGAAGTAGGTGATTATAATGTAAATAAATATTTCAATAAAGTGATGCTCAATGCTTTGCTTATTTTGCTTGATTTTTTGATACTGCATGTATATATTACTTTTATTTTAAACATTAATTATATTGAAAATAGTTACTATTTTTTTTTTTTTGAGACAGAGTCTCACTTTGTCATCCTCGGTAGAGAGCTGTGACATCACAGCTCACAGCAACCTCCAACTCTTGGGCTTAGGCAACTCTCTTGCCTGAGCCTCCAAGTAGCTGGAACTACAGGTGCCCACCACAATGCCTAGCTATTTTTTGTTGCAGTTTGGCCAGGTCCGGGGTCAAACCCGCCACCCTCAGTATATGGGGTTGACATCCTACCCACTGACCCACAGGCTCCACCCAATAGTTACTATTGAAATGCTTTATAATACCAAGAAATCTAATTATCATGTTTTTTTCCTTACCATTGTCCCCATTTATTCTTATTTCAAATTCTTTGTAGAGTCTTGCTATGATTTTTAAAATATCGTCCATGTGCTTTTGCTCTGGTGGCATCTCTCCCTCCAAACTTTTATGGCGACCAAATATTGCAAACCCAATATCTGACCAGTTTTCCTGTAAATGTTTAATAATCTTAAAAGTATCATATTTTGACAGTAGAGCATCTCCTGTAAATTTTTCTTTCACCTCATTCAGCGCCTAGAGAGTGAAAAGGAGGGCAAAAAATAACAAATTGTTCAGTAATAATTTTATCAAAGTCTACTCAGATCCTTATTCTTCAGTGACTTCCAATTATTTTGTAATTGTATATCCCATTATTATACATAACATTTTTCCCAAAGATATAATATGTGATATATATATATATATTTTTTTTTTTTTTTTGTAGAGACAGAGTCTCATTGTACCACCCTCGGTAGAGTGCCGTGGCGTCACACGGCTCACAGCAACCTCTAACTCTTGGGTTTAGCAATTCTCTTGCCTCAGCCTCCCAAGCAGCTGGGACTACAGGCGCCTGCCACAACGCCCGGCTATTTTTTGTTGCAGTTTGGCTGGGGCTGGGTTTGAACCCACCACCCTTGGCATATGGGGCCGGCGCCCTACTCACTGAACCACAGGCGCCGCCAAAATAAAGTACAATTTATACATAAAGTCTGCCATTATTGGTGACTCAGAAAATGGAAATACCACTCATTGAGAGTAATCAGTATAGGAAGACAATATAAAAGAGAATTAACAGTAAGAATTTTGGAATAGGAGAGACCTGGACTCAAATTCTGACTCTGCCACTTGCCATTTATAGATAACTTAGGTAAATTACTCAAAATTCTGAAGCTTTAATTTCCGCATTTGTGAGAAGGGGATTATAAGACTCACATCATATGGCTGCTTGCCATAAATAGTAAGAAAGGTAACATATGGAAAACATTGTCAGCTCCTGACAAAGAGTTAGTGCTTAATAAATGAGTTATTATTACTCCTAATGAATAAAAAGCATGGTTTTTAAATTGTATCTATGCATATCAAAACTGCCAGATGAACAGTAAAAAAGTCATTAACTTGGATATAGAACAGCAAACATCTTCAATTCTGAGCATATTCAAGTCATTCCAAAAGAAAAAATGATTTCTTGGGATCTACATAAGATTCATAAAGCCATGAATTTGATATTTACTTTGGAAGTATTTCAGTGTCATATATTTTCCTTTGTTATATTACTTTAACATGAAAGTAATTTGATTAATGAAAACTATTTTCAAAGCTCAAACCGTTTTAGAAAGATTTTATTAATGGATAAAGAAAATGTGATATATACATATAATGGAATGTTATTTAGCCTTAAAAAACAAGAAAATTCTGAAATATGCTACTGAAATATAAACCTCGAGGACATCATGCCAGCCACAAAAGGAAAATATTGTATTATTCAACTTATATGAGGTGGCTAGAGCAATAGAATTCATAGAAAGTAGAGTAATGGTTGCCAAAGACTAGGAAGAGGCAGAAATGGGGAGTTACTGTTTAATGAGTACAGAATTTCAGTTGGGGAAGATGAAAAAGTTCTGGCGATGGATGGTGGTGATGATTGTACAATAATGTGAATGGACAGAATATGGCAAATTTTATGTTAATATATATTTCAGTGTAATAAAAAAAATGTTATTAATTTTAAAAGTCCAATTTTTCCTTAAAACAAAAGTCAGATGCAAGAGAGGCACTAATGTTACTTACAAGAGAATCATAACTACCCTCACTGCCACCCATCTATCTTTTCCAAATTTCTTTTCTAGCAACCTAATTTTATTTGGCCTCAAAATCTAAAATAGAAATGAAAATATTAAAGCATATATATATATAGAGAGAGAGTCTCACTATGTCACCCTCAGTAGAGTGCCATTAGAGTGCTATGGCATCACAGCTCATAGCAACCTCAAACTCATGGGCCTAAGCGATTCTCTTGCTTCAGCCTCCTGAGTAGCTGGGACTACAGGCACTCACCACAACCCCGGCTATTTTTAGAGATGAGGTATTGCTCTGGCTTAGGCTAGTCTCGAACTCATTAACTCAGGTGATCCACCCACCTCAGCCTTCCAGAGTGCTAGGATTACAGGCGTGAGCCACTGTGCCCAGCCTGAAAATACTGAAGTATATTTTTAAAAGTCCTGGTGGTCTTGTAGGTAAGGAGTATCAGCTTTACAGCCAGCACTTTGATTATCAAACTATTTATTAGAAAATCTTACCTTTTGCCACTGCTTGAAGTCTAAAATAATTAATTCGAACACATTTGCCTTATTAGGGGACAAAATGAGTATATCACTGAAAGAAGAAAAGATAATAAGACAAAGGCCTCAGAACAAGGTATAAACTTAAGTCCATACACGAAACAAATTTCATATGATGTTTCTCTTCAATGATTTTCAAGTACGTGTTCTGGTTCTAGCCCCTCTCCACATAGGCATTGTATTTATCTTTAAAATTATAAATATAAATTCAGACTCTAATCAGACCCAAGCAACTAAGCTACAGGGCGATGCTCATGATAGTATTTTTTTAAAGAGTGGTCTCTGAGTCTTGAGAATTCAGAACTAGGTCATCATGAGTTTCTGTTGAACACATATATAGAAAGGAAGCCTACAGCGTCAATAAAAGGTCAACTTTTAAGAGTCCCAACTCTGTGGCTCACGCCTGTAATCCCAGCACTGTGGGAGGCTGAGGAGGGAGAATCGCTTGAGCTCAGGAGTTCGAGACTCGCCTGAGTGACAGTGAGACCCCGACTCGTGAAAAAAATGGAAAAACCCAGCCGGGCGCCGCGGCGAGCGCCTGTAATCCCAGCGGCTTCCGGAGGCTGAGGCAGCAGGGTGCCCGCAGCCCGAGTCTGAGGGTGTGGTGAGCTACCACGCCCGCTGCACTCTGCTCAGGGGCATAGGGTGGGACCCTGTCTCAACAAAAAAAAAAAAAAGAGTCCCAACTCTGGCAAGTTTCCTTTAATTGCTAGGAAGTTTCACCAGGTGAAAGTTACTGATAAAGAAGTTCATGAAGAAAAAGAAGAGAACCACAGCCACCTGTGCTCCTCTCCCACTAAGTGGCAACAAACAGAAATGAGCACGTGGCAGCAGCAAACAGGTCAGAAATGTACAGCTTCAGCTTCTAGACCAGTGTTTTTCAATCTTTTTTATCTCACAGCACACTTGAACCTATAGTTAAACTTCCATGGCACACTTAAATTATGTTGATAAAAAAAAGTTAAAAAAAAAGAATATACTTACTGTGCTTTGAACTTCTTTAAAAAACAATTAATGATCTTTAAAATTTTTCATGGCACACCTAAGGTCCTCTCACAGCACACCGGTTGAAAATCACTGTTCTAGAATTTCCAAATCTACTAATTTAGGAAGCCTTTAGTGGTTATGAAAAACTGAAACCTGGTGGCGCCTGTAGCTTAAGCCACACACACCAGAGCTGGCAGGTTTGAATCCAGCCTGGGCCTGCTAAACAACAATGACAACTACAACCAAAAGATGGCCGGGCGTTGTGGTCCCAGCTACTTGGGAGGCTGAGGCAAGAGAATCGCTTAAGCCCAGGAGTTGGAGGTTGCTGTGAGCTGTGATAGCTTGAGGCTCTGTCTCAAAAAAAAAAAAAAAAAGAAAGAAAGAAAGAAAAACTAAAACCGCTGTTCTCAATCTGAAATGGAAATTGTACCCACATGTGTTTCCTCAACAAAGTATATTAAAGTCTAAAAGAACCTTAGTCTAGTCCAGCCCACAGCCAAAGTATAGATTCCCAGTAATCCTGACTGTGATTTAAGCATTTGGCCTCAACTTAGCTACTTTATTTGCAGCTTCTTCCACAGTCAGATTTCTCTAATCAGTACAAACTATAATATTCAATCAAAATCACTCTCCTTGTAGCTGCCACCATTGGTTTTATTTCTCTCCATATGTATTTGCAGATGGATCCAGATGCTCAAGTTTGCCAATAGTGATGACATAAGTTGACTTTATTTTTAAAAGAGACTTACCATTTTGCCCTGTTGAACCCATGTATAATGCACGCCCATGTTTTGGGCCCAAACATTAAGGAAAACCCCCCTCGAAAAAGTGGCCTGCCCTCAGGTGGAAGAAACACATCTGGGGAGGGCTTAATGCTCCCCAAGTAAATATGCAGATCATATTTACTGACCACCCTTCACGACCTACTCTGTGAAACTTGCCCCTTCCCTCTCTCCTGGGAGCCCTTCCCTCCCCACCACATCAGGGGTCATGGCTGAGATGATCACGCGGGTGGCCAACAGGCCGGAAGCTTCTGAGGCCTTTTGGCCTACAGCCAGCCAGGTAGGTCCCTAGGGCCTCCATTGGAGTGCCTGGTCCTTTCCACATGGCCCACCTTACGAGCCCACAACCATCCTCTCCCCTGATCGTGGTGCTCAGCAGAGGTTGCTCTGGTCTGCTCCCACCAGATCCCAGATCCTTCTGGACTGGAACATCACATGCCCACCAGGCCCAGGCAGGACAGTGCAGTGTCCAGCAGGCCTCTATTGGGCTCCCCCACTCCAAGCTGTCCTATTCATGTATAATGAGCATCCTTACATTTTCTCAAAAAATTGGGGCAAAAATGTGTTCATTATACACAGCAAAATATGATAAATGGAGGTGGCAAACAGCTGGGCAGGGGTTTAGGATATACCACAGAGATATTAAGCACTAGAAACCACAAGACTATTCAAGATCCTTATCAGGCTCATGCCCTCATAAAGACCGCTGGTTACCTCCCCACTAAGAAAATGCTACAAAAGCTATGTTAATAATGTGATGAAAATGCGTCAAACGATCTATGAACCAAGTGTATGGTGCCCCACGATCATACTAATGTACACAGCTATGGTTTAATAAAAAAAAAAGAAAAAAAAAGATCATTATTAGAGTAATTATAAGGTAAAAGAGAGAAACAGAATCGGACTGAGTTATCAGACATGATACAATCAGAAAAACAGAAAATTTGGTGACTCACGTAGTATTTTTGAAGTGCTCCTGCCATTTGCTAAGGCCATCCCTAATAGTTTGTAATGTATTCCTTGTAATCTCTTCAGTATGTTCTATCTCCTCTCTGTATTTATTCACTAAGTTTTTCCATTTGTGTGTCAACTTCTGCAACAGCCCAAGGTCTGCAGTGTCCTAGATAAAAGTGCATGGAATCAAATTGTTCATTTATTCATACAACAAATATTCATTAACATATGCGGGCCATGATTAATACTGTAATACTAGAGAAATCATAAGGAATGGATCAAAAAATTGAAGATACCTCTTTTTCAAAATATCATCAGTAACATTACTACACAGTTCATTTGGTGACGGTTTTTCCATGATACATAAAGTATTATAGACAAGATTGTTTCTTCCTTGTAACACACACCCAGTTTTCCAGAGGATGTTCACAGGAGTCATGTGGTGCACTGGAATGAAGAGGAACCACAAGGCCAGGTGGAACCAAATGTGAATCCTAGCCATTATTAGCTGTGTAATGAAATTTGTCATTAATTTCTATTATTCATAAGATAAAGACCTTAATGCCTATTTCACAGGAGTGTTTTCAGAGTTAAATGAAATGACTAGTGTACCTGGCTTTACTCGGTAGAAACACACTAGATGTCAGTTCCTCCCTTTTCCTCCTAGGGTATTGAATGAATTGTCCCATAAAATTGCATATAATGCATGGATAATGTAACTCCTTCAATAAACATAGCTACTTACTTTTCTTTAGTTGAAGCACTAATAAATATAACCATAACTCTATGAATAACTTTGTAGTATTAATAAACTTAGATAAATTGCTTTAGTTGGGATAGAAAACAAACACAAGAAATTAAGAACCTTTATTCACCTTTCCTTAGATTTTTCATACTGCACACAATGAAGCACAAATATAAACCCATGTTTCAAAATCTGTAAATTTAACAAAGATTACTTATAGTCTCAACCCTCAACATTTGGAGTCTTTCTTGCTATAACTTAAGTGAATTGAGCTTTACCTTAGTTGACAGCAGTATGATGAAATGTTTACTGTGTTTATCCCAGCCTTTTTCATTAAGGTAAAGTCTTTTAGCCAATACGACTCTATTTCTTTCAATTACCTATAAAAATAATGTACTATAATCAGGAGCCTAAAACATTAACTGGTTTCATATATCAATTTCTCATTGAATCATTAACTCAACCAAAATTTCTTGTTTAAATCATTATCTACTATGAATCACAAATTCATGTTTTCAAAAACTACTGAATTGGACCAAATAATAATATATAGCAGAAGTTCTCATACAACTTAATCTCCATACCCCTTTATACTCAAAAATGAATGAGTAGGGCAGCGCCCGTAGCTCAGTGGGTAGGACGCCAGCCACATACACCAAGGCTGGTGGGTTCAAAATGAACAATGACAACAGAAACAACAACAAAAACATAGCCGGGCATTGTGATGGGCACCTGTAAGTCCAGCTACTTGTGAGGCTGAGGCAAGAGAATCACTTAAGCCCAAGAGTTTGAGGTTGCTGTGAGCTGTGATGCCACAGCCCTCTACTGAGGGTGACCAAGTGAGACTCTGTCTCAAAAAAAATAATAATAATGAGTACTCCAAAGTGTTTTTATTTGTATGGATTGTATTTATTGATAGTTACTATATTGGAAATTAAGCTAAAATTATTTAAAATATGTATTTATTAATTCACTTAATCATTAATAAAACTATTATATATTAACATAGAGAATTTTGTGAAAAAAATTTTTTTTCAAAAAATAAGTGAAAAAGTGTTATTGTTTCATGCTGTTATGAATGTAAATGTCTGTCTTAGAACAGAGCTGGATTCTCACATTTTCTTTTGCATTCAATTTGTTGCAATAGCCCATGTGAAGTAGCTTCTCAAAAGATCCACTGCATAGTCATGGGAGAATATGAGGGAAAAAGGCAAATAACATTTTAATATTATGATGAAATTAGTTACAATCCCATGGAACTTCTTATTTTTTTTTTTTTTTTGTAGAGACAGAGTCTCACTTTATGGCCCTCGGTAGAGTGCCATGGCCTCACACAACTCACAGCAACCTCCAACTCCTGGGCTTAAGCGATTCTCTTGCCTCAGCCTCCCGAGTAGCTGGGACTACAGGTGCCCGCCACAACGCCCGGCTATTTTTTGATTGCAGTTTGGCAGGGGCGGGGTTTGAACCCGCCACCCTCGTATATGGGGCCAGGGCCTTACCAACTGAGCCACAGGGCCACCCCCCATGGAACTTCTTAAAGGGGCTCATGGACTTCCATGGAGTCCCTGGACCACACTTTGAGAAACACTCATTCATGAATATCAAATCAATTGTACACTAGTCATTTAATAAATGACTATTCTAGATACTATGGATGTAGCCATGAACAAAAGAAATACAGTCCTTATTTTCAGGAAGTTGACATTCTCACTGTCACTTCTGGTTAGAAGGAATTTTAGGAATGATCTAACACAAAGCCCAGCAATGCGATGGGAGGTACTCTTCTGCAGAAACCTCTACTGGAGTCAGTGCTCCACTGTTCAAATACTTTTAATGTGATGGAGCTCATTTGTCTTTTTCTTTTCCTCCTATCAAGCATGCCTAACTCCAATTTGTTTCTTATATTTAAATTTATTGTCATGATTATTTCTTCTGAATTATATCAATGTTCCTTTAAAAATTCAGCATCAAGATAAAACACTGTGTACTACTTGAGTTCTGACCATTCCAGAGAAAAAAAAAGGAGAATCATCTCCTATTCTCTTTACCTTTTTTTTTTTCCTTGAGACAGTCTCACTCTGTTGCCCTCAGGAGAGTGCTGTGTGGCATCACAGCTCACAGCAACTCAAACTCTTAGGCTTAAGCAATTGTCTTGCCTCAGCTTCCCAAACAGCTGGGACGATAGGTGCCCATCACAGTGCCCAGCTATTTTTTATTGCAGTTGTCACCATTGTTTTATCAGGCCCAGGCCAGGGTCGAACCCGCTGGCCTTGGTGTATGTGGCTGGCGCAGTCCATTGTCGAGCCTTATTCTCTTTACTTTTTATCTTATAGAGGCCTAGAAATGTTTTACGAACCATTTCATACACTTGCCATATACACACAGTGAAGTCACAGTTATTTCAATGTCATAGGTATTGTTGGTTACATGAACTGCTCTTATACTGGGTTCTCCTCCTTTAGGTGGTTGCCCTGAGTTTTGTTTATCCATTTCTCCCTGAAACATGGTAATTGGAATCTCAGGCTCTAGTGTCTAGGTTTACCATGTATTGACTATGTGAGCTTAAGCAAATTACCTCTCTGAGTTTCAGTTTCCTTATGTGAAGAATAGGGCTAACTGGGATTATTGTAAGAACTATGCTAATTATTCCCTTAGCAAAATATCTGGCACATAGTAATAAGTGAATAAATGATAGCTGCTACATTTTTATAATAATATTAATCATGGTAATGATTAATGTTAATCATATTAAGATTATCCATTTATCCCTCCTAGAATTTCAGTTGTTTGGATAGGTCCATAATTCTAAATTGTTGAGATATTTGAATACCTTAAGTTATTAGGGGTAAACTTCATCTTAATTGTTTTTGTTTCACTTACCAGTACATAGCATAATGCCTGACATTTAATAGGTGCCCAAAGTTTTCTTAAAAGAATATAGAGATCCTCAGCAGACTATGGTAGCTCACACCTATTATCCCAGCACTCTGGGGGGCTAAGACTGGAGGGCTGCTTAAGCTCAGGAGTTCAAAACCAGCCTGAGCTAGAGCCAGACCCCCTCTTCTTAAAAACAGAAAAAAATCCAGCATCCTGGCAGTGGCTGATAGTCCCAGCTACTCAGGAGGCTGAGGATAGAGGATTGCTTGAGCCTAGGAGCGTTAGGTTGCTATGAGTTATGATGACGCCACAGCACTCTACCCAGAACAACAGAATCAACCTGAATATCCCATATATATGTGAATCTATTTCTGAACTTTATATTCTGTTCTTTTACATTTATCTATTCTTACCACATTCTCAGTTACGTTAACTTTAGAATATATTCTAACATCTGGAAGTGCAAGTTATTTTTTGAAACACCACAGATTGATACTGAGCAAGTTATTTTTTATTAAAATTCTTTTAGAGGTGGGTGTGATGGCTCAGGCCTATAATCATAGCACTCTGGGAGGCCAAGGCAGGAGAATCACTAGAACTCTGGAACTCAAGACCAGCATGAACAACAGTGAAAGCACATCTCTACTAAAAATAGTAGCAGGCGCTCAGTAGTAGCTGAGCATAGTGGCAGGCGCCTATAGTTCTAGCTTCTCAGGAGGCTGAGGCAGGACTGCTTGAACTTAGGAGTTTGAGGATGCTGTGAGCTATGATGATGCCACAGCACTCTAACTTAGGTGACTCAGTGAGATTGTCTCAAAAAAAATTTTTTTCTGTTAGAATGTTTTATATCCTGTCTAGATGTGTTTTATAATCAACTTGACCCTAAAAATAAGATAGCGCTTGATATTTTTAATAGAATTATATTGAATTTATAAATTAATCTGGAAGGAATTGGCATTTATACAATATTAATTATTGTTCTGAATTGGTAATATATCATATAAGTCTCTGTTTTTTTTAGGTTCTTTAATATAGTTTCAGAGTTTTCAACAGATAGGCCTCGTCCTTTCTTAAGTTTACTCCTTCTCTGCATTTTTAATTGCTTATTACTGGTATGCAGGGAATCTTGGGTTTTCTATATTTATCTTGTATCCAGCTACCTTGTGAAAGGTAATTAATTCAAGTAATCCTTAAATTGATTTTTTCCAGTTTTCTGGGGAGTCGATTGTGTAATCAGCAAATCATAGTGATTTTTGCAAGTTCCTTTCAGGAGTTTTACCTCAATTTTACTTGCATTTCATTACTGAATTAGAGCCTCTTGTGATACTGGAAATCTCTTCTCTCTTGAATGGGAACACCTCTAGCATGTCCCCATTAATGCTCTAGATTTATAATAATTATATCTTGAATTAACAAGTCTTAAGTCCACCCGCCATTGTATTAGTTTTCTCTCTAGCTTTCGGACATTGGCACAGTTTTACAAATAATTTTCATCCAAATAATTAACAAACTATGTGGGGCAGGGTCTAATACAGAATCCTAATACATAGTTCAGCACCCATAGCTCAGTGGCTAGGGCGCCATCCACATATACTGGGGCTGGTGGGTTCAAACCCAGCCTGAGCCTGCTAAAAACAATGACAACTACATTGAAAAATAGCCGGGCATTGTGGTGGGCACAGTAGTTCCAGCTACTTGGGAGGCTGAGGCAAGAGAATTGCATAAATCCAAGAGTTTCAGGTTGCTGTGAGCTGTGACACCATGGCACCAGGGGCAACATAGTGAGACTCTGTCTCAATTAAAAAAAAAAAAAGAAGAAGAAGAAAGAAAAAAAAAGAATCCTAATACATAGGGTATTAATGTAGGCTATCTCCATGGACAACTCTGTGGAGAGTTGAGACCTGCCACCAGTGGAGCACTGAACCAATCCAACTGAAGCAATTTCTTTCTCTCTCTTTTTTTTTTTTTTTTGAGACAGAGTCTCACTTTCTTGCCCCCAGTAGAGTGCCCTGGCATCATAGCTCAAAGCAACCTCTAACTCTTGGGCTTAAGCAATTCTCTTGCCTCAGCCTCTCAAGTGGCTGGAACTACAGGCGCTCACCACAACACCCAGCTATTTTTAGAGATGGGGTCTCGCTCTAGCTCAGGCTGGTCTTGAACTCATGAGCTCAGGCAATATGCCCACCTCTGCCTCCCAAAGTGCTGGGATTTCAGGCGTGAGCCATTGCACATGGCCTTGAAGTAATTTCTTAATCTGTTTAGGGTCAAAATTTACTGTTAATATGTATAATTTCTAGATGTCAGACTCATTACCTTGTATACCAAGGTAATAGAATATGAGTGTGATATACAGTGATCCTAACATGATTATGTAAGAAAAACAAGAACCATATTTCCTAACTTATTATAAATTATAATAGTATAAATTAGTATGAACTTATTATAAATAGCATAAATATTATAAAATAGCATAAAGTTTAAAATTTTAACATGTTCCCAACATCAGAAAAGGAATTATTTCTCATACTTTAGAGATTCTAGGGGGAAAAAGATTCCTTAATTGTGTAATAGCTAGGTAGCCAATAAGAAAAGAAACAAAAGAAAAAGTTTAACTTTCCCTTTTCAGGCCTGCAAAAGCTACATTATGTGTCAATAATATACATCTTCATTGTTTTAAGTTTTTGTCTAGATTATTAAAAATTGTAAAACCAACTTTCAGCCAAAAAATAAGATTGAATTCTGAACCCAGCTGAACCAACCTTTAGAGCCAAGTCATATGTAGCTGTACTCCAGACATCTCTTTCAGTCATTAACTGTTTAATATCATTCTCCATCCTGTTTCTTTGTAATTTATACAAATCATGGTATTCTTCCACCATTCTATAAGAAAAATTGAGAAACAGCCATATGGACACATATTTTTGTTAAAAAAAAGACTTTATTTTAAAATATGCAATTTGTTCTTTCAAGGCTTATCATAAGGTGATTATGCTATAATTGCTAAATATATTGACAATACTTCTGCATAGTGAAAAGAAAAGTTCACATTTATTTATAAATCTTATAATAGTCTCAATGAAAGTAAAAATCCAAAATATTACTCCTTGTTCTGAACATTTTTATCTTATTCTTTTTCTATTTACTCACTAGAATTTCCACAACATAATATTCCAACAGCATATCTAACAAAAAATTCAGGATACAAGTAACAGTAATATAAGAGTTTTATTATTAAGATTCTTTGTGGTAGACTTAGGATTCTTTGTTAACAGCACAAAGCCCAACAATTGTGAGCCACTAATTTGTCTCACTTTGTCACCCTTAGTAGAGTGCCATGGCTTCACACCTCACAGCAACCTCAAATTCTTGGGCTCAAGTGATTCTCTTGCCTCAGCCTCCTTTGTAGCTGGGACTACAGGCATCCGCCACAATGCCTGGCATTTTTTTTAGTTTGTTTATTTTTTTAGCAGCCTAGAGCTAAAAAACCCACCAGCCCTGGTGTATGTGGCTAGCGCCCTAACTGCTAGGCACCAAGCTGAGCCACTAAAACTTTAAATTACATATAATTACTATAAGATTTAAAAATATATATATATATATATCTCCCAACAACCCAAAGCTTAAGTACAATGAATCAGCTTTTTCTTAACTATTGTTTCTTTGTGTCTACCAGAACATACCCTTTCCTTCTAATTTACACGGAAACTTCTCTTAAAATTAAAAGACTTTCTGAAGTAAAGATGAACATTAAAGTTGTAAAGGGTCAAGTAGAATTTCAAAAATCTTATAAAAATCTTCCTCCTAAGGGATATTAGCTTTGATATAAAAATTACAGGCCAATGACATAGAATTCTACCAGTCTGGCAAAAGTCAGGAACTACTACATCAGTTCTTAGAGCCTATTCCCATTTGGAGGCTTCTGTTTGTTCAAAATAATTGAGAAGAAATTCACAGGATAATACACATGTAAAAACACATTAAGCTATCTCTTAAGATTAGTGTACTTTACTAATTGAAAAGTGGACCTCGGGCAGCGCCTGTGGCTCAGCGGGTAGGGCGCCGGTCCCATATGCCGGAGGTGGCGGGTTCAAACCCAGCCCCGGCCAAAAAAAAAAAAGAAAAGTGGACCTCAATTTTAAAAAAAGGAACTAATGACCCTAATTTATAACAGCAAAAGCAAAAAATCCAGAAACAATCTTAATGTCTAATAACAAGAGATTGGGCAGATAAAAACACGATTCATCCTATGATGAAAATAACCACTCTGAAGTTAACTAAAGAACATGTTCTTAATACTTTGGTACATGGACAATTTCTTGAAAATATAAAAGGATTAAAAAGTGATAAAAATTATATATTGTTTGATCTTACTTTTATAAAAAAAAAATGTATGGAAAACCCTAAATGCTCCACCAAAAGCTCTTATAATAGATTAATTCAGTAAAGATCCAAGATACAAAATTAATATACAAAAATCAGCAGCATTTCTATAAACCAATAATGAACTAGCAGGAAGAAATCAAGAAAGCATTTCTATTTTTAATAGCTACCAAAAAAAAAATAAAAAAAATAAAAATAAATTTAGCCAAGGAAGTGAAAGATCTCTACAAGGAAAACTATAAAACACTGATGAAACAAATTGAAGAGGACACACCAAAAAATTGAAATACATAGCATATTCATGAATTAAAAGAATTGATTTTTTTTTTGAGACAGTCTTACTATGTCCCCCTCTGTAGAGTGCTGTGCCATCACTGCTCACAGCAACTTCAAACTCTTGGGCTTAAGCAATTCTCTTGCCTTAGCCTCCCAAGTAGCTGGGACTACAGGTGCCTGCCACAATGCCTGGCTATTTTGTTGTTGTTGTTGTTGTCATTGTTGTTTAGCAGGCCCAGGCAGGGTTTGAACCCACCAGCCCCATCATACATGGCCAGCACCCTAGCCACTGAACTACAGGCGCCAAGCCAGAATTAATATTGTTAAAATGATCAAACTATCCAAAGCAATCTACAGTTTCAATGCAATCCCTATCAAAATACCAATGAAATTCTTCATAGAAATAACAATCCTAAAGTTCATATGAAAGTACAAAACACCTCAAATAGCCAAAACAATCCTGAGCAAAAAGAACAAAGCTGGAGGCATCACACTACCAGACTTCAAAATATATTGACAATTCAAATATATTACAAAGCAATAGTAACCAAAACAGCACGGTATCAGCATAAAAACAGAAACCAAGCCCAATGGAACAAAATAGAAACCAGAAAAAATCCATGTATTTACAGCCAACTAATTTTTGACAAAAGCACCAAGAACATTCACTGGGAATGTCTCTTTTAATAGTCTCTTTGATAAATCATGCTGAGGAAATTTGATATCCATATACAGAAAAATGAAACTAGACCCCTACCTCTCACCATATATAAAAATCAACTCAAAACAGATTAAGGCTAAAATGTGCCCCCAAACTATGAAAGCAATAAAAGAAAACACAAGGAAAACACTTCAAGCCATTGATCTGGGCAAAGATTTTATGGAGAACTCAAAAGCACAGACAACAAAAGCAAAAAATAGACAAATGGCACTCTATCAAACTAAAAAGTTTCTGCACAGCAAAGGAAATAACCAACAAAGTGAAGAGACAACCTCTAGAATGGGAGAACATATGTACAAATTATTCACTGGAGAAAGTATTAATATTCATATATATAAGGAACTCAAACAACTCAACAGTCAAAAAACAAATAATCTGGGGCGGTACCTGTGGCTCAAAGGGGTAGGGCGTCAGCCCCATATGCCAGAGGTGGCAGGTTCAAACACAGAAACTGCAAAACAAACAAACAAACAAACAAAAACAAATAATCTGATTTAACAATGGGCAAACGCCTGGGCACAGCGCTCATGCCTATAATCCTAGCATTCTGGGAGGCTGAGGTGGGTAGATTGCTTGAGCTCAGGAGTTAAAGACTAGCCTGAGCAAAAGCAAGACCCCATCTCTAAAAAATAAAAACAAATAGCCAGGGCGGGGCCTGTGGCTCAGTGAGTGGGGCGCCGGCCCCATATGCCGAGGGTGGTGGGTTCAAACCCAGCCCCGGCCAAACTGCAACCAAAAAATAGCCGGGCGTTGTGGCGGGCGCCTGTAGTCCCAGCTGCTCGGGAGGCTGAGGCAAGAGAATCACGTAAGCCCAAGAGTTAAGAGGTTGCTGTGAGCCGTGTGACGCCACGGCACTCCACCCGAGGGCGGTACAGTGAGACTCTGTCTCTACAAAAAAAAAAACAAAAAAAACAAATAGCCAGGTGTTGTAGTGGCTGCCTGCAGTCCCAGCTACTTGGGAGACTGAGACAGGAGGATTGCTTGAGCCCATGAAACTGAGGTTCCTGGGAGCTATGACGCCATGGCACTCTCTGACAAAGTGAGACTCTGTCCAAATAAATAAATAAATAAAATAAAATAAAAATGGGCAGAATTGAATGTACATCTCTTAAAAGAAGACATACAAATGGCCAACAGATATACGAAAAAATAATCAGTATCATCAAGGAAATGAAAATCAAAACAACAATGAGATACAATCTTACCCTGGTTAGGATGGCTATTATCAAAAAGACAAAAAGAAATGCTAATGCAGATGCAGAGAAAAGGGAACTCCTATACAATGTGGGTATGAAAATTAGTACAGTCAATATAAAGAACAGTATGAAGTTTCCTAGCAAAAACTGTGACTAGAATTACTGTATGACCCAGCAACCCCACTGTTCGATTTGTATTCAAAGGAAAGGAAATAAGCACATTGAAGAGATATCTGCGCTCTCATGTTTATTGCAGTACTATTTACAATAGCCAAGATATGGAATCAACCTAAGTGTCCATCAGCAAATGAGTAAATAAAGAAAATACACAATGGAATACTACTTAGCAATAAAAGAGAACAAAATTCTGTCATTCACAACAATATGGTTGAGGACATTATGCTAAGTGAAATAAGGCAGACACTGAAAGATAAATATTGCATGTTTGCATTCATATGTGGAAACTAAAAAAGTAGATCTCACATTCATAGGAGGACAAAGTAGAATGGTGTTAATAGAGGGAGGAAATGAGAGGAGTGAGGAGGGACAGAATAAGCAAACTTTAGCTGTCCCTCCTGACCCCTCTCATTCCCTGGGTGAAGAGGAATAAGTTCTGGTGTTCTATGGTAATAAAGGAACATTGTTATCAATAATTATCGTATATTTTCAATTAGCTAGAAAAGAGTAAATTTTGAACTTTCCCAATATAAAAAAATGATGTGTTTAAGGTGACAGATATATATATATACAATATATATATTGTATATTGTATTATATATTATATATTTATATTATATATAATTTATTATATTATATAATATATTATATATGATATATATAATTTAATATAATTAAATTATATTATAATTTATATAATATATATTTCAGTACATTTATACAATATATTGTACTATATATTGTATAAATGTACTGAAATGTGATTATATTAGAGTAATAATTAGATTATATTAGAGTAATTAATTTATACAATATATTGTATAAATTGTACATTTATACAATATATTGTACTATATATTGTATAAATGTACTGAAATGTGATTATATTAGAGTAATAATTAGATTATATTAGAGTAATTAATTTATACAATATATTGTATAAATTGTACATTTATACAATATATTGTACTATATATTGTATAAATGTACTGAAATGTGATTATATTAGAGTAATAATTAGCATTGTACTATATATTGTATAAATGTACTGAAATGTGATTATATCAGAGTAATTAGCATATCATAAATTGTATAATTTATATAATTATATATTATATAAATGTACTGAAATGTCAAGCTATACCCCATAAATATGTATAATTATTAAATATAAAAAGTACTAATAAAAGCAAAAAATAAATAAAAATATATAGAAAAAGAAAATATATCAAAATATTAATAACAGTTAACTCTAGAAGAAAGAATTATGGATGTTCCTTTTTAATCATCTTTTTTTTTTTTTTTTTTGGCCGGGGCTGGGTTTGAACCCGCCACCTTCGGCATACGGGACCGGCGCTCTACCCCTTTGAGCCACAGGCGCCGCCCTGGATGTTCTTTTTTATACTTATGTGTTTCCATATTTTCCAAATTTTCAATAAGATAATCAATTATAGGAAAAAAATTATTATTATTTTTTTTTTTTTGCAATTTTTGGCCAGGGCTGGGTTTGAACCTGCCACCTTTGGTATATGGGGCCACCACCCTACTCCTTTGAGCCACAGGAGCCACTCGAAAAAATTATTACTAAAAATTTCTAATTACAAAAAATAAGAACACCATCCCATTTCAGAACCATCACTTTTAAAGAAAATAAGAATTTATATTTCCTTTTCCCTCTCTCCCTCTCTGGTTTTAGAAAATATTTTGCTCTTATAATGGACAATACACAAAAGGAGTGCTAGCTTTTTTTTTGTAATTCATTCAACAAATAGTCGCTTAGTGCCCACTCTATGGCAGTTGCTATTACCGATAAAACAAAACAAAAAAATTCTTGCCCAGTAAATGTTTAATGGAGAAAAAAACAAAAACAACAAAAAAGTCAAACATAGCAGGACAGTATCGTGGATAAAAATAGGTCAAGGAAAAGGGATTGAAAGTATTAAGTACTTTGAAATTTTATATAGGCTCAGGAAAGATCTTACTAAAAAGATGATGTTTGAGCAAAAACCCAAAGGAAAGAGGGAGAATGCCATTCTGCTCTCTCAGAGAAGAGGATAGCTCAATAAACAGCACAAAGGGCTTGTTCACCATAGCTGGTGCCCACACATACCATCAAGTGCCTGTGGACATGTCTGCACTGTTAATGGCTAGCTCTGGCAAAACCCAAGCATGCCATCCGGGAGCCTAGGGATCAATCCACCCCACCCACTGTAGCTGATGCCTCTGCACACCATAAAGGGGCCTGAGGACAGCCCTATACCAACCATCACACCCACTGCCCACAGACATTGAGAAACAGAAGAAACACCATCTCAATCTGTTGCCATTGACAACAACATAACACCATCCAGGATTCTAAGGATAGGTCCAATTTACCAACGGCTGCCAGTGCCAGCACCCACCCACATCATGGAGGGATCAATCCACCCCCCTGCCAATATTGGTATGCATGCACAACTTCTGGGGCCTGAAGATGGGCCTCCTCTTACTATCATTACCCACATACGTTGTCAAGGCTCACCCTGCCTCCCATCACCACCAGTGCACACCTCTTAGAAAGGCAGGGACTAGCCTATGCAGCCTGTTTCTGCCACCACCACTTGCACTCACTTGCACACACTAACTGGGAGCCTAGGAACTGGTCCACCAAGTCTGCTGTAGCCACTATTAGTGCCCACAGACACTACTCAGGGGCCCGAGGGTTGGCTCACCACTGCTACAACCATCACCAACACCACAAATGCCACCAGGAAACCTGAAAACCTGCCCATTCAGCCCATCACTGCCACTATTGGTTGCATGGAAGCCCAAGAATCAGCTTGCTCAGGCCTACAACCAATAGCACCCACAAACATCACCTGGAGACCCAAGGACCACCATGCCCGGCTGCTGCCACCACTGGTGCACAAGGATCAGCCCAGCTGATATCCCCATCTCTAAAAATAATGAAAAAAAAGCCAGACATGGTGGTGGCTACCTATAATCCCAGTTACCTGGGAGGCTGAGGCAGGAGTATTTGCTTGGCTTAGGAGTTTGAGGCTGCAGTGAGCTACAATTACACCACTGCATTCCAGCCTGGCAATACAGCAAGACTCCATCTCTAAAAAAAGAAAAAAAAATTAGAAAGATTTCAAATAAACAACATAAAAGTGTATCTCAAGGAACTGGAAAAGGAAAAACAAACCAAACCCAAAAGTAGTATAAGGAAAGAAATAAGAGCAGAACTAAGCAAAATAGAGACAGAAAAATACAAAAGATCAATAAAATCAAAAGTTGGTTGTTTGAAAAAATAAACAAAATCAATAAACCACAAGAGAGAAGACCCAAATAAATAAAATCAGAAACAGAAGAAAATGAAGGAAAACGGCTAACCAGGGACGCCAGTTGCCATAGTGTCTCAGTGACAAGCATAAATTTTCGATGAAAGAGAAAAAAATCAAATAAACATAGATTGGGAATAATTGGGAAGGGTGCCAGAACCTACAAGAGACTCTATGGAATGAAGCTGCAGAGTAGAACAAGGAGAAAGATATTGGCAGAGATCAACCCCCAAGAGGCTTAGAATCCTATAAAAAGAGTAGGTGGAGTGGTTTGTTTCTCCCACCTTCACATCTCTGACAGTTGCTGGAGAATCTTTCTAAGCCTGTGGGGAATAGCTTTGAGGCGATAGGACCCCCACAGCCTGGGGAGGTGTTCAAGGAAGGACACCCCCCCACCCCAGCTGCTTCTCCTTTAATATTAAACATTCTTTTCACCTGCCAGAAGTCACATAGCCCATGCATTCTTTCCTTAGTATTGGCAAACATGCAGCTTTTCCTCCTTAAAGTTAATCTTTACCCCAGGTGTTAAGATTTACCTTGTTAAAGATACTTTATAAATAAAGTATAAATTATTTATAACACTTTACAAATAATTTTTCTCTTGCGGCTGCCAAGTGCAATTACAACTTGTGTCATAACAAGTGTTATGTGCAATTACAACTTGTGTCATAACACTGAGGCTTCCACAGAAAGTGGGGCTAAAGCCTTTCCGCCTAAAGTCTTGCAGTGGGCTAATGGGTTCTTGGACTGTGAGCTCCCCTGCTCACGGGCATTCACTGATGCTGCCTGTCCAGCAGCTCCATCAAATCAGGTCACAACCTGAAGAGGCAAAACATCAAATCGATTTCAGCACCCCATAGGCAACCCAGGACCAGTGTGCTTCTCCCTGGCATGGTCAGGGATTGATCTTTAGAGACCTAGGAACAGGTCCGTAGACCAAACCCCATATCCTCAGGACTCAATCATATTGCTCAAGGTTACAGAGGGGAGATTCGTGAACTAATCTCTGGAGTTCATGGAGCCCACATGGGCAGAACTGAGAGGATTGTGCAGTGTGGGTCCCAGGTGCAGTATACTCAAAGAGCACCCCTACTCTCACAGAAAGGCCATGCTCTCAGCCCTGGCCAGGATCCTGAGCATGGAAGCTCCCAGCCCTCTGTACAATCATAGGGAAACTCAGCTAGTTTGAGTTCCTGCCTGCTGGAAGACACTAAAAAGAGACCATGGAGCAGGAAAGGTGGGAGAAGAGGGAAACCCACTCTGGACAGCCAGACTGTGAATCTCAGATAGGCCCACCTCCACAAGCAGACATTCTGGTTAGGTGAGGCCATATTGTTAGCCCCACCCTGATGACTCCATAGGAGCTAGGAGCAGACCTTTGACCCCTGCTGAAATAGCCTCCCTGCCAGCTTTTGTGGAGCCTAAGGACAAACTCACCATAAAAAACCCTGCCCAGCCTCACTCTAGCACCTGCCTCTGCTGTGCCGGGGAATAAGCACACATCTGAAAGAAGTTCAAGTGCCCCACCCACCACCTGGAGCGTTTAAGTGCTTCTCCTGAAGGCCTAGATACAGTCTCGGGTCCCAGAAACAACACTTAGGCTTGTTCCTCCCAAAAAGCACTACCTATTGACAGGAAGGTAAATGTGCACAACCCTTTACCAGTATTTACTGACTCAATCATATAGGGTTTGGTTGTTCTTACTTACTTACCACCTACTATCACAGAGATTAAATTGGGTAAGCCAATACAATTCACACCGTTGAGAAGATCACAGGGAGGCCGGACATGGTGGCTCACACCTGTAATCATAGCACTCTAAGAGGCCAAGGCAGGTGGGTTGCCTGAGCTCACAAGTTCAAGACCAGGCTGAACTAGAGCAAGACCTCGTCTCTAAAAATAGCTGGGTGTTGTGGTGGGCATCTGTAGTCCCAGCTACTTGAGATGCTGAGGCCAGAGGATTGCTTGAGCCCACGAATTTGTCGTTGCTGTGAGCTGTGATGCCATGCACTCTATCAAGGCAACAAAGTGAGACTGTCTCAAAAAAAAAAAAAAGAAAAGAAAAAGAAGCTGCAAAAGCTTTTTTTTCCTCTCTTTCCTCTGAATGCGTAGTATGCTATACAAACTTTAGATAACTCACTTGGCATTCTTTTCAGCATCTAAAAGAGCTTGTGCCAAATCCCTGTGGGCCTTCTCAGCGTCCTTTGTTAATTTCACATCATGTGCTCGAACCAGACACAATTCCCTGAAACAAAGCAAAAAACTTTTCAATTCATAATTGGAAATGTCCAAAAGCTTTTACCAGGAAATCAGATTTATACACAGCCATCTTCTCAGTTATTATGTATACTTCCTAGTTTTCCACCTTATAAACCAAAGAAATCAAGAATTCTAGTGTATGTTCTGGATGGAATCATGCCAGTTTTGACAATGGAATGAGGCTAGCAAAGCAGAAAGATGGGGCAGAGGGATCATCCATTCCATTCTAGAGGAAGGATGCTGACAGGCCTGTATGCTTCTGTCCTCCACTCTCTGATATGCCTATCATGTCTTCTTTGTTCTTACCACTAATCATCTTGCCTCAAGGTAAGATGATCACTAACCATGGCTGCTACATACTACTTAATCTCTTTGAGATTTGAACCTTCACACCATAATCATGACCCTGCCCTATGAACCTTATTAAGATAAACATCTGTATCTTGGAAGGAAGAACAAGTCTTTTCCCTGTCAAATATACACAAAGCCTTAGTTTGTGTCAATCCCCATAACATATTTCTCTATCTCAACAATGATATCCAGTTCTTTCTGTTCTCTTGATAAACATGAAAAGACAGAGTATTTACCTTTAATTATTCCACTTTCCCTGTATATTTTTTGCTTTCTTTAAAGATATGACTTTCGCTTTGGCTTTATATTTAAGATGAGTACAGTTCTTACCTGGTCAGTTCTTCAATAACATGCTTAAAATTATACAATTCTTCTAAAATGCGCTGGTCCATCATTCGCTGAGTTACCAAGTCTTTGTAGAAATCAATCATCTGCCGAGCAATTTGGTCAAGCATTTGTACATATCTCTGTCTGCATAAGAAAGAAGAGAAAAAAGATATCATGCAGAAGAAAAGAAAAAAGAGCCAGAAAATATGCAAGAAAGTAATGTTAGGGAAAGAAATAGAAAATTGACATTAACAAAAGACATATAGGAAGAACAAGATGGGGGGAAAAAGGGATCTAGGCTGTGTTTCCCCGCCATACCATACAAATGAATGAACAACTGTGAAGAATTATAACCAGGGCCATAATTATTTGGAATAACATATACATCTTACATCTAAGATGTAAAGCAAAAATAAGGACCTGTGTTATTTCTTCTTCTAGGTTATAAACTCTATGAGAATAGAAACAAGGTCTTACATATTTGTATCTTTTTTTTTACATGTTTGTATCTTTATAACATCTAACCGAGTGCCTTGAATATAGTGAAAGCTGACCACCCAAGGGACTATAATAAAACTGGTCAACACAAGGAACTAGGCTTACTGAACTGAAATGTACATGTGGTGCATGTCTAGTCTATAAAAATTAGGTCAAGTTAAGGAGGTGGTTGGTGTAGGAAGGTGGTCAACTATGGAGGTTCTACTGTAGTTGAATTCATGAATATAATAAAACTACTTTTCTCAAATTGATAAAATGTAAAAAGATACCAACTGCTTAAAAATAAACGAAGACCTTTAATACAAAGAAGTAATTTCTTTTGTTTCTGAATAAAACTAAACAAAATATTTGGACGTGATCATAAATGATAAATTATAAATACTTTGAGTAGTATTCTTTTATATTAGAAGTTATCTAGGCATTATACCCTAAGCCTGCAATCCTTGAAATATCTTTGAGTCGGACTAGTCATTTAGTCTAATTTCTCACCTAGTAACAGAAAGAATTATTCAGCCCTTCCTTAAACATTTAAAGTGACAGGGAGTTTATCAGTTCCATATGTAGCTCATACATTGGAAAGTATCAATTTTAAAAAAGACTTTCTTCAGAATTTCTCTTCCTGCCAATACGGGGGGACTATATAAAATGCCAGGCTCAGGACAACAAAAGTTGTCCCCATTGAAGATCCCTATATCTTCAAAAGAGCTCCTTCCACAAGAAAATGCTGGCTGCCAGATTATTCTGGACCTGCTGAGTGTTTTAACATTCTACAGACATGTGATGAATGTTGGTAGCAATCACCTTGAAACCACATTGCTTATTATCACTTACTTTGCTCTCAGGACTCCATCTTTGCCCTATTCTAAATCCTTTACTTTGAAGCTCTCCTATGATCCTATCTCTGGTGCTTTGTATTTAGTAATTTTGTGGGGTCCCTGGTATCTGTCTCAACTTCTTAAAAATAATTTGGCTTTGATTTGCCTGCCTGTCTTTCCATTGAGACTTCCCAGGATATAACCCACCCTATTTTGGCCCATAGGACATAACTCCTAAAACCAGCTGGAGGAGTCCTTTCCACACCTACCCTCATAAGGGGAAAGTCTGTACAGACTGTGAATCATCTAGTTCTTTTGTCTTGCTTCCTCACCTATCCCTCCTGACTTTAGATTAACAACTCAGACCTTAGTTGTCCCTAACCTCATTCTGATTTGGCACCCTCCAGCTCTCACTGGTATTCTAATAACTTAACTCTTCCATATTTTATCTTAATTATTTTCTTATTAATGGCTTTGCTCCTAGTTTTGTTAGGTAGGGATAAGGAGGTAGGGATCTGACCAGATGTTTGGTCTACAATATAGGGCCTTCAAGGACTGACTGACCAGAAAGAGGCAGAGAAATCACAAAGTGGAGATAAGATCAAGGCCTCGCTAGGGGGGTCTCTGGAGCATATGCACAGTTGAGATAACAGTGTCCCAAAATAACCTACCCTCATTAATGTGGTAAAAATCACACCCACCCACTCCATGACAATTTACAAGTACCATGGCAAGCCCTAGAAATTGCCTTTTAAGGATAGAAAAAGGGGTTGGTTTCCAATTCCAGGCATTCTTCACCCTTTTCCAAGAAAAAACATGAATATCCCTCCCCCACTTAACATAAAATTAGGGAAGTAGCATACAAGGAGAAATCTTGTTAAATTCAGGGTCACCTCCACTAGCAGCTGACCCATTCCTTCTCTGGAATGTACCATGCTTTAATAAACCTTTGGCATTTTGTCTGCTTGCACCTGCTTGCTCTGCTCATTTACTCCATAGACTTGGTACCAGTAACCATTCTTCATTACTGGGAACCAAAACCCAGGAAACACGGGGATCTGACACGTGGTCCCCACACCTAACAGTTTCTCAGAACTGCCAGATAGAGAAAACTCAGCTTCAACAAATCAGGCAGTGGGCAAATTACTACTAATTCCCGTTTAGAAGAAACTGATATCATTATATAGATCCAATAATTTGTCTATGGTTCCATGGCAAGTGAGCTATTGATATATAATTTGAACCCAAGGTGTCTGATACTACCATTTCTTTCAGCTTTTTAGAAAGTACAATAGTCATAAGAAGAATTACAGTAAAAAAAAAAGTAGTATTTATCATCATCGTTGATAATAATTATATTTACCGAGCACCTAATTCTATGTTCTTGAGTAAACTTCACCCCAACCCTTAATGAAGCATCTCAATGCTTGGCACACAGTAGATACTGAACAAGTATCATTGATTTACCAATGAAAAGATGGACAAATGAAAACCTTCATGGTAATTACTATCTTCATTCACATATGAGAAAACTAAGGCTCAGATCTGTACCAAGGTGACACACCTAGATGAAGATTTCAAACCATCAGTCTTGACTTCAGAATCTATACTTTTTACATATGTCCCAGTGATAAAAAATATGATGTCAAATATCTCAATATAAATCATCTTAAGGAAGTTCTTAATTACTAATTATATTTTTACTAGAGAATATAATAAAATGCAATTAGGTTCATTATTAGTAGTAGAATAGAAGTATACTTTGTGGCTTTCTCAAAAATAGATATGCACACAATTCTAATCTAAAATTCAAAAGGAAACTAGATTATTCCAATCATAGCTCTAACCTGATTTTAGACAGTAGCTCGCCTCTATCTGCACAGTCCACACTGACTTGTCTAATAAGTTCATGAAATACTGTGTTGTAAATGGTCTGTTCCTTCTTCAACATGTGTAGCAGTTTGTGCATCTGTCAGAAGATAAGTAACATAGTACTTACTACAGTCTTATCAGTAAAAACCATTTTAGGAGGTAAGCAGCCTAAATGTGAGTACGTTTCAGAAACACCTTAATTTATTTCATGCACATTCTTATGTAAATATATATACATACATACACAACCACACACACACAAAGCTGACATAGGATTTACTTAATCGTGTGCCTCTTTCTATGATGCACTGAGAAGGTCACAATATCACGTCTATGTTATACCTCCAAAAACACAAAACTTGATCTACTCATGAGTATACATCAGACAAACCAAAATTGAGGAACATTCTACAGAATAACTGGTCTGAGCTCTTGAAAATGTCAAGGTAAAAATACACACAAACAAAGGCTGAGGAACTGTTTCAGAGGAATGGGACAACTAAAAGGATTATGTGGGGCCAGGCACAATGGCTCATGCCTATAATCCTAACTCTCTTGGAAGGCCAAAGTGGGAGGACCGCTTGAGGTCAGGAGTTCCAGACCAGCCTGAGCAAGAGCAAGACCCCCTCTCTACAAAAAAATGGGGAAACTTAGCCAGGCACTGTGGTGGGCGCCTGTAGTTCCAGCTACTCAGGAGGCTGAGCAGGAGGTTTGCTTGAATCCAGGAGCTTGAGGTTGCTGTGAGCTATGATGCCATGGCACTCTAGCCTGGGCAACAGAGTGAGACTTTGCCTCCAAATAAATAAAAGTATTTTGTGATCCTGGGATCCTGGACTTGGGAGGAAGGATATAGCTAAAAAAGCCATTATAGACATTATAGGGACAATGGATGAAATATGAAATTTGAATGTGGACTATGTTAGTTAATACTATCAAATCAACATTAAATTTCTTTTCTTTTTTTTTTTTTGAGACAAGAGTCTCACTTTGTTGCCCTTGGTAGAGTGCCGTGGCATCACAGCTCACATCAACCTCCAACTCTTGGACTTAGGTGATTCTCTTGCCTCAGCCTCCCGAGTAGCTGGGACTACAGGCACCCGCCACAATGTCCAGCTATTTTTTTGTTGCAGTTTGGCCAGGGCTGGGCTCGACCCCACCACCCTCGGTATAGGGGCCAGTGCCCTACTCACTGAGCCATAGGCACTGCCCAACATTAAATTTCTTGACTTTAAAAACTGTGCTATGGAGATATAAGAGAATGCCCTTGTTTGTCAAAAATACACCCTGAAATATCTGGTGTTAAAGAAGCATGTATCTTCAACTTACTTTAAAATGGTTCAGGAAAAACTCCATAGATACAGATGGGGGACAAAGCAAATAGGACACAATGTAAACATCTAGATGGAGAATCTGGGTAAAGCTCACATAGGAGTACCTTATATTGAACTTTTTCTGTAAGTTTCAGATTCTATACAAATAAAAGTTTACAAAACAAGAAAGAGAGAGCCTTCATAGGGACGGCGCCTGTGGCTTAGTGGATAGGGCACCAGCCCCATATACCAAGGGTGGCAGGTTCAAACCCAGCCCAGGCCAAACTGCAACAAAAAATTAGCCGGGTGTTGTGGTGGCCGCCTGTAGTCCCAGCTACTCTGGAGGCTGAGGCAAGGGAATTGTCTAAGCCCAGGAGTTGGAGGTTGCTGTGAGCTGTGTGACGCCACAGCACTCTACCAAGGGCGACAAATAAGATCACTGTCTCCACAAAAAAAAAAAAAAAAAAGAGCCTTCATAAAGAAAAAAACCTATATCTGTATAAGACTGAAAGACTTCTTTTATTAAGTACAAAATAAAAATTACAGGCAGTAAGATGGCTTAACTGACAGATTTTTTTAGTGGTACATAAAATAATAAGGATCTTATAATCAATAGTGCCTTATGTTCAATGAAATAATAAATACAGTGTTTACCACATGTCAGGCCTTTAATCTCCACAAAAACCCTATGAGGTAGATACTATTATCTCTAACTTATAGATGAAGAAATTGAAACACAAATGCATTAAATGACTTGCCTAACATGATCAACTAATAAATGGCAGTGTCAGGATTCTAGCCCAGGCATTATTCTGCCTCTAGAGTGCATGCTTTCAACCACCAGGTTACACTGATTGTAGCAATTACCTTGGTTGGTCCTGTATACTCCTGATTTTCCGCACCAGCCCTCTCTAGCATAGCATCCATCACGTCATTCAGCTTGACCACTTCTACTCTTTTATTAGGTTTCCTAAAAGATTAAGGTGGAAGACTTATTAATCAGTGTTTTAACAGGTCATCCTTAAGTGGCAAAAGGAATATAGTATGTATGAAAATAATATTTGTACCATAGAATATTAAAGGTATTCTAAGGCATTAGTTGTGTATCAGTCTATCGGGAGATCAGCAATATAGTGAAATGAGGCAAGAAAAATTTAAATAGTATGATTATGTTTTTCATGAAAGAAAAATATGCTCCTCCCTAAAATTCCACATACCTATTATATGGGATTATGAGAACATAGAAAAAGATGTGGAGAGATAATCACATTAATGTACACAGCTATCATTTAATAAAAAAAAAAGATGTGGAGAGATAAACACCAAACTGTTTGAAAGAAGAGACAAAGGAAATATATTAAAAAAAAATGACTGAGGTGAAATGGAGAAATACTAATGGTTAAAAGTAGAATATAAAAGTATTTTATAGTACTTAAATATTGTGCTATATACATGTAAATGCATAAATCTGTAAAATAGAATATGCAATTAGACAAAGGAAAACACTGATTAGATGTAGGCCAGCGGTTCTCAATCTGTGGGTCACAACCCCTTTTTAACAATGAAAATACAGGGCAGCGCCTGTGGCTCAGTGAGTAGGGCACAGGCCCCCTAGACCGAGGGTGGCGGGTTCAAACCCAGCCCGGCCAAACTGCAACAACAACAACAACAACAAAAATAGCCGGGCACTGTGGCGGGTGCCTGTAGTCCCAGCCCCTCAGGAGGCTGAGGCAAAAGAATAACCTAAGCCCCAAGAGCTGGAGGTTGCTGTGAGCTGTGAGCTGTGATACCCTCTACTGAGGGTAACAAAATGCAATTCTGTCTCATTTAAAAAAAAAAAAAAAAACAATGGAAAATACATTGCGGCATTAGGAAGGTTGAGAACCACTGATGTAGACAATTATTATCTTGGGTTTCTGCCATAATTTTAATATTCTTGTTTAATAGAGTACCAAGAAAAAGGAATATACGTGTATACAGTTAGTTATTCTTTCTGATATACATTTTAGAAAATAATCTATACTTACATGGATGGGAACAGCAGTAGCCTGTTTTCACTATCTGTGAGGAGAGTAGTATATTTGCTACAAAAAAATAAGACAAGTAAATGTTATTTTTAAACATATGTTCTGAGGCCAGGCGCGGTGGCTCAGCCTATAGTTCTAGCACTGTGGGAGGTCAAGGTAGGAGGAGTGCTTGAGCTCAGGAGTTTGAGACTAGCCTGCGCAACAGTGAGACCCCATATCTACTAAAAATAGAAAAATTAGCCGAGAATGGTGGCTCATGCCTGTAATCCCAACTACTTGGGAGGCTGAGGCAAGAGGATCACTTGAGCCCAGGAGTTTGAGGTTGCTATGAGCTATGACACCACAGTACTCTAGCCTGCGGCAATAGAGTGAGACTCTTTTCTTATTCTGGCCAGTTTATCAATTAGCATACCTAGTACCAAGAATCTTGGTTTCTAAGTACCATCCTCCACTAAAAAAAAATTAATACTCCTTAGAAAAGTGACTCAAGGCTCATTCCAGGGCTGGAGTTAGGAAATACAAGCTGAACCTAGAAATCTTATTGAACCAAAAAATAAGAAAGTATTTAAATAATGATGGGAACATGTCAAAAGAACATAAAAGCCAGCTCAAAAGAACTGCCCTTGGCCAAATCTGGCATAACTTGAGCATCAAAATAAATAATAATAAAGAATTAGAATACATCAAATAAAATAGAAATCCATGAATCCATAGAGTAAAATGGCAACTAATGAATATAAAACAAATAATAAAGCCAAATACACATTAAAGCATTTGCTAATAAAAAGCCACAATGAATAGTTTTAAAATACATACTTGTATGTATAAAAACAAATGAGACAAAATGTAAACACCCAATCAGGATAGAGGGTATATGGACATTCCTTTTCCTAAGTTTTGCAACTTTTTTATAAGTTTGGAATTATATAAAACAATACCAAAAAATGAGTTCCATCTGGCAAAATATTGTTCTGAAACTCACCATCATGAGGAAAAGACACATAGTGTACATAACAGATTAGATAAAAACAGTGACAGTGTCAAGATATTTTATTGCATAGCTTTTGTCTAAAGTTCTAGTTTTTTTGGCTGGGCACAGTGGTTCACACCTGTAAGAATAGCACTCATGGAGGGTGAGGCAGGTGGATTGCCTGAGCTCAGAAGTTTAAGACCAACCCGAGCTAGAGTAAGACCCCCATCTCTAAAAATAGGTGGGCTTGGCAGCACCCATAGCTCAATCGGCAGGGCGCCAGCCACATACACCAAGGGTGGCGGGTTCAAACCTGGCCCAGGCCTGCTAAACAACAATAACAACTGATGACAGCTGCAACCAAAAAATAGCCGGGCATTGTGGTGGGCACCTGTTGTCCCAGCTACTGGGAGGCTGAAGCAAGAGAATCGCTTAAGCCCAAGAGTTTGAGGTAGCTGTGAGCTGTGACTTCATGGCACTCTACCCAGGGCAACAGCTTGAGACTCTGTCTCAAAAAAAGTAAAAAAAAATAATAATAAAATAAATAAAGTTCTAGTTGTTTTAAGCATGGAACATTCAAGTGTTGTTTCAGAAAATAAAAGTAAGGTCCTAATTTCAATCTTATAAAGATAAATCAAAGAAAATGAGATGATCAGGCTTGGCACCTGTAGCTCAGTGGCTAGGGTGCCAGCCACATACACCAGAGCTAGTGGGTTTGAATCCAGTCTGGGCCAACTACAACCAAAAAAATATATATGCAGCTGGTCGTGGTGGTGGGTACCTATAGTCCCAGCTACTTGGGAGGCTGAAGTAAGAGAATTGCTTAAGCCCAAGAGTTTGAGGTTGCTGTGAGCTGTGACGTCATAGCACTCTACTGAGAGCAACATAATGAGACTGTCTCAAAAAAAAAAAGAAAATGAGATGATCAGTTTGCAGTCTGGAGTGAAGCTCTGAAGCATGTCTCATGAGATTCTGACTTAATCATTGGTCAAAACTATTCCTAAAGGGCACAGTCAAGTATTCAGAACAAAGTTCCTTTTTTTTTTTTAGTGGTTGTATTTATTTATTTATTCTAATTTTTTTAATGGTTTGGTATTCATTGAGGGTACAAAGAATTAGGTTACACCTATTGCATTTCTTAGATAAAGTCCTTTTTTTTTTTTTTTTTTGTAGAGACAGAGTCTCACTTTATGGCCCTCGGTAGAGTGCCGTGGCCTCACACAGCTCACAGCAACCTCCAACTCCTGGGCTTAAGCGATTCTCTTGCCTCAGCCTCCCGAGTAGCTGGGACTATAGGCACCCGCCACAACGCCCAGCTATTTTTTTTTTGGTAGCAGTTTGCTCGGGGCCGGGTTTAGAACCCGCCACCCTTGGTATATGGGGCCGGCGCCTTACCGACTGAGCCACAGGCACCGCCCCAATAAAGTCCTTTTTTTTTGAGACAGAGTCTCACTTTGTCACCCTCAGTAGAGTGCCATGGCGTCATAGCTAAAAGTAACCTCTGACTCTTGGGCTCAAAAGATCCTCTTGCCTCAGCCTTCCTAGTAGCTGGGACTATAGGCACTCACCACAACACCCAGCTATTTTTAGAGATGGGGGTCTTGCTTTTGCTTAGGCTGGTCTCGAACCTGTGAGCTAAGGCAATCCACCCACCTCATCCTCCCAGAGTCGGGCATGAGCCACTGCACCCTGGCCCAAAGTCCCTCTTATACCTGTGTCCTGCCCCCAAGAAGTGTGCCATACACTGTGACCCCCATCCCCATCCCTCCTCCCCCTCCCTGCTACCTCATTCCCCTACCCAAACTTCTATTTTTTAAAAATATTCAAAACTAAATAGCAGAAAAAGAGAACAACATAATCGTTAAAATTCCAAACTCTTTAAGTCTTGTCATTAATTTTTGTGTGTAGCTTTCTTAAATTACATTAGGATGGCCAACCCAAATGTTTGCTCATTTCAGTGTAGCTATTGCTGGAACATGAGTATGCTGTTCTCAGGTTCTCCTATGTCTTGGAAGGAGAAAACAGTCAACTTGTCAGGCTTTCAATATACATCACAGCTTTCTTTCGTTGCCGCTAGCGCTCGCGCAAACATGGTGAACGTTCCTAAAACCCACCGGACTTTCTGTAAGAAGTGTGGCAAGCACCAGCCCCACAAAGTGACACAGTATAAAAAGGGCAAGGACTCTCTCTATGCCCAGGGAAAGCGGTGTTATGACAGGAAGCAGAGTGGCTATAGTGGGCAGACTAAGCCGACTTTCCGGAAAAAGGCTAAAACTACAAAGAAGATTGTGCTGAGGCTTGAGTGTGTGGAGCCCAACTGCAGATCTAAGAGAATGCTAGCTATTAAGAGATGCAAGCATTTTGAACTGGGAGGAGATAAGAAGAGAAAGGGTCAAGTGATACAGTTCTGATCATCTTTTGTTTTATCATGAAGACAATAAAATCTTGAGATTATGTTCATTTCATCTGGCTACAGTTGGTCTTTGGCGAGGGAATAAGTGAGAGCCATTAGTAAAATTACTCTTGGAGAAAAACAAACAAAAAAAATATACATCACAGTACTCACTCATCATAACACTCCAAACCTGAAACTCCTGTACTTGACACAATATGAAATTCTTCAGGAATTAAAGTATCTGTTAGTTTCTTTGGCTTAAAAAAAAAAAAAATAGAAAGAAAGAAAAGAATGAATACATTAATAGGTGAAAAAAATTGTATTTTGCAAATCCTAACTGCTAACCCAAAGGGATACTATTTATTAAGTAGAGAGATTACGATTAGAGAAATAAGTAATGTGAATCATAGCAAATAACAAAAACTAAGTAAAGTACAAATCTCTAAAATAACCATGAATCAGAAAACTTTGGCTCTGAAAATTGATTGTTACCTTTTAAATTCAGCACAAAAGCTAAAATTCAATTTAACAAAATACCAAAGGTAAGAATTCTACAACTTTATATACAGATTTCAGGGGAGGGGAGGGAGTCCCCCATACAGTATTTTCCACAATTATCCAAAGTGGATACCTGTGGTTTGGAAAATGGCTTACAATAAGATATCTTTGATCTTTTCCTGCTAAATGCCCTTTTTAGGGAATCACTGGAAAGTGCTATGAAGACCGGTAAGCAATATAAGTTGTTTTTACAGTATCACATTGCTTTATATTTCCAGGAAATGATGTTTAAAGTAGGAGGGAGAGAAGGTTATTTGCCAAATACTTTACCTTATGAGGCACAATGACACCATCCTGTGCCTGCAATGAACGGTCCAAATGTGGGGGACAGACTGTATTCTCCCTAGTCTCTCCTCGCACATATTTAACATCATACAGAAAAGAAATGTCCCTGAAAAAATAAGAAAAATATACTTACAAGATAAATTTTATATCTAGCTACTAATATGAGTAAGATCTACACACAGCTGATGTAAAACAGTCATTTGTGTCAGCAAAACTTACCTCCTTACCAAATACTTTACTAAGAAGTCAGGCATTAAACATAAGCTTCCACCCCATTCTTCCTCTTCTCCACCTAAAACTTTGCACTCACATCATGTACTTCCTTTTCCTCCAGTCTCCAATTAAGACACATTCTCTTCCTTACAGACACTTCCTCCACTTAGGTCCTTGATTCATCTTTGCCCATATCCTCCAGAATCTCATTACATCAATCATAACTTCTGTGCATCTCTCACTCTATTGGAACATTCCTCTAGGCCTATTACAAGTCTTTTCCCCTGTTAAAAATCTTCTCTCAACTTATGCATTGCTGTCATGTTATCGTGACCAATCGCTGATCAAACCATCTATCATCTCTCACTTTGTTAAACATCACACTTCCTGAAACATCCCTGAGATCTGATTTCCATCCACACCTCTCTACTGAAAGCATTATACAGAAAGCGAATGATGACTTCTCCCTACTAGGTTAAATGTCTTATCTTTTGTGGGTGGCAGTGAGCCAGGGAGCACAGAGAGTGCTCTGGAGACCTCGTCTGGCACACTACTCAGTACAAGGTGGTAGGACTCTGCCCATCCACTTTCAAACGGTGTATAACACCCCTCTACCAAAGGCAAATCTTTGCGCCTCATCATATTGGCACCAATTCCTGCTTCTGGTACTTTGGATCTCAGCTAAAGAGGATGAAGTCTTCGGAAGAATTTGTCTATTATGCGCAGGTGTTCAAGAAATCCCTGAGTGAAGAACTTTGGCATCTGGGTGCGCTGCAACTCCCACTGCATCACCCACAATGTGTACTGGGAATACGGGGACCTAACCACCTTAGACACCATCACCCAGAGTTACCAAGACATAGGTGCCCAGCACTGTGCCCACTCAATCCAGATGATGAAGCCAGAGGAGATCGTGGCCTACAAGCCACACCAGCTTAAGTTGCTCCACGACTCCAAGATGAAGTTCCTGCTGCCCCCCCAGATCCTGCATTATCAGCATAAGCCCTGCTTCATCACTAACAGGCTCAACACCTTCAACTAGATGCAGGACCATCTCACCCCCATTTTGCCCAAATAAACTCAAGGACACTCAAAAAAACTCCAGCCTCAGCTCACTTATCTTCCATTACACTTCCCTAGACTATTTTCCAGAGTTGATCACATTTGCAACTTTTCCATAAGTCAGAAAATTATTTCAAAATTAGAAATTTAATAAGACAAAATAAAGAAAGGTGAAAAAACAAAAAGTTGCTGGTAACCAAGATATGGGCAAGTGGTCTAAGCTAGCCCAAATAAATACACTCCCAGGAGACTGAATCTTGAGTAACTTAATCTTAAGTGAAGATTTCAAAGACGGACAACAGTAGGCATTAATTCATCCCCATGGTGATGTCCCTGCAAGGTCTGTCTGTTAGATCCTTATACCAGATTCCCCAGAGCTGCCTTAAATTTGGGTACTTTTGGAATCTGATTATTCAAGGTTTTCCTTCAATTTTGTGACTGCTCACCTTTAACTTTCCTATATTGTTTTCATAGACTAGATTGTTTCTTACTCAAGCACTGAGCACCCCTTCAGAAGACCTTCCTCACCAGACTCACATACCCAAATCTTCAATGTCCAACTGAAGTGTTACCTTCATGAAAACAGTTCTGTCTTTCCCCATCAAAGTAAGTCTCCTCTACTTCTCAACTCCCTCTATTTAGCACTTAGAGCTTCCCAGAATACCTGGAGCCATGCTTTTCATATGCCAGACATAATTAAATATTTCTAGAATAAATTCATTTATATTCACATTTTACCAATCGAATTTTGAAATTTCTATAATGGCTACAGTCATCTTGTTATTTAAAGTCACAGCAATGACCTGGATTGTGTATATTGAAAAGATTTTATGTGTAGAGGCTATAAGAGAAAAGACTGGTAAATTTGAATACATTTATACACAGCAAAATCCACTAAAACCAAATGCAAGTGCACAAACTGAGAAGACACATTTTCAGGTCGTATCACTGACAGAGACTATTTCCCTATAAATTATCTCTATTTATAAGAAAAAGATCACTGATTGAATAGAAAACTAAGTAATTTTCAGAAAATACAAACAGCTTTTAAGTGTAAAAAAAATACATAGAAAAACAATGCAGATAGATTTTAAGGAAATGAGAACATAGTCATGTACATGGTAAGAGAAAAATAAAACCACCCAGAGATACCATTTTTCACCCATCAAATTGTCAAACATAAAAAATGTTTGCTAAAATGCTAGACTGACCGGAATCAACAGGCAGTTGTGTACCTCTCACGTAAACCAACACATATATCTTTCTCTACCTTTTTATGTAATTATACATAGTTCTGAACCTTGCTTTTTCATTTAACTATCAATAGTATAGTTAGCCCGTATCAGTACACAATGAGCTTCTTTTATAACTGGCCACGGAGTATTCAATTATATAGATTATCATTATTAATTCCCTAATTGTTACACACTTATTAATAGGTTGTTTTCATTTTTTTTTTTTTTAATTTGGCCGGGGCTGGGTTTGAACCCGCCACCTCCGGCATATGGGACCGGCGCCCTACCCGCTGAGCCACAGGCGCCGCCCTGTTTTCATTTTTTTAGTATTACAGACAATGCTGAAACTAGTATCTTTACCAGTATGCCATTTCTCATGTGGAATAAATTCCTAGGGCTGAAATTGCTAGGTCAAAATGTATGCATTTATAATTTTGATAGATATAACCAAATTCCTTCAGGTTAAAAAAATATTCATCCTGGCTCAGCACCTGTAGCTCAGTGAGTAGGGCGCTAGCCATATACACCCAAGGTGGCGGGTTCAAGCCCAGCCTGGGCCTGCTAAACAACAATGACAACTACAACAACAAAAAAATAGCCAGGCATTGTGGCAGGCGCCTGTAGTCCCAGCTACTTGGGAGGCTGAGGCAAGAGAATCGCTTAAGCCCAAAAGTTTGAGGTTGCTGTGAGCTGTGATGCCACAGCACTCTACCAAGGGTGACATAGTGAGATTGTCTCAAAAAAAAAAAAAAAACTTCATCCTTCCCTATCATGATTCTGAAAGTTTTCATTACACCCATGGTTTTATCTGTTTACTACATAGATACATTCATAAATAATATGTAGTATAGTCTTGAATATTTTTGTACAAGGTCTGACAATTAATTTCATTAACTTACCACCATGCACTTACATTGGCAGTATTGTACAAACATCTCAGTAAGGTTTCATAACCTTGGTATATCAGTGTCTCACAGCTGTGTTTGTGTTGACATGTGGTGCTGCCTTGCTGAATGGTGTTCATTATTATTGTTGCATGTTTTTGTGTGCCACCCCAAGAATGTCCAAGCTTGAATTAGAGCAACAAACAAAATGTTTTTCTGGGAGAGAAAAATAGTCACTGATAAAGAGAGGTTAAGGTGGCCAGAAAAGAGAACTGACTAGTGCTGGCCTTGGTGCATAGCTTTCCAAGAAGGTAACCATAGGAATATTCAGCAATGAGGTATGTAGCACTTTTTCTAGGATGAGTTCATGAACTTGTCAGATCTCATATCTGAAGTAGTATCACAGTGGGTTAATCACCTGCAATGTGCTTTATTTGCTCAAAATTGTCTAAGTCTCCTTGGTCCTTTCTTTTTCTATGTGAATTTTAGGACTAGCTTGTCAAATCTCATGGGAAACTTTCTTGAAATTTTAATTGGAATTTTATTGAATTTATGGATTAATTTGGGGATAATTGCCATCTTTATGTAATTGATACTTTGTACTCATGACTATGGCCCACCTATTTACTTAGATCTTCTTTTAGTCTTTCAATAAAGTTATAAAATTTTCTCCATAAAGGTCTTGTAGCTTTTTGATATATTTATTCCTATATACCTTGGAGGGTGTCAAAGTGTTTTTGTTTTCACTATTATGAATGAGATTTTTTATTTGATGATTGCCAGTGTATAGGAATATGTCAATCATGTATCTAGCAACCATGTTAAGCTCTTTCTGATTACTTTTTCTAAATGGTTTTTGTTTTGACAAGAACCCAAAAATTGCATAGAATAAATACAGTTTATAGAACTACTGTGTGATGAATATCCTTATAACAACCAACCATATTAGGATATAAAACTACCAATTACCCCAATTATCTACATGATTCTTCTATAATCTCCTTTACTAAGAGTGACTGCTATCCTGACCTACACTAATCATTTCCTTAATTTTCTTTGCAGTTTTAGCACACCCATTTCCAATGCATTACAAAAAAAAGTGGGGGTAAAAAAAGAAAAATCTAGCCACGTGGAACCATTGGAATCCTGATAGTGATTAATGATTTGACTCCAGTGATGACTTAGATAAATAGGGACAAAAGGCATCTGGTACTACCTTCTGGGTACAATACTAGGATCTGTTGAGACACTGAAGTTTTTAGTTCACATTTGGTATGAGCTAAAATTCAAGGATATTCCAGACTACAGGGTGTTTCCAATGTTTACAACCAGGACAAAACTATATCATTAGACTTGAATGCCTCAGGTTCTAGGATTATACTTGAAAATGCTTAAAATGTATTAATTTTTTTCAGCAAATATTTATTGAACATATTATAAGTGATGGAAAATGTGCTAAAAGGATAAAAAGAATATATAACTTTAAAAAAAAGATACAGTCCCTACTATTGTGGGGCTTTCAATATACAGGGGAAGACTCACAAACAAAAAAGTATAATATGGTAACTATATCATAGAGAACAGAATGTTATGGGAATCACGAATAATAACCCCTAAATATAATCTATACTGAATCAAGGAAAGCGTCAGGAGAAAGTGACAATTAGTGAGAACAAAAACCTCATTTCGATGTAGGTAAGCAGCTAAAAAGCCTAAGTATTTCAGGTAGAGAGAACAGCACATGCATAGGCCCTGAAACAAAACAGTACAGGGTAATGCCAATGAACTAAAAGTTTAGTGCAGTTGACCCTTCAACAATACAGGCTTGAACTGTGTGCATGGATTCACTTACACATGGATTATTTTTCAACTAAATAGTACCGAAAAATACAGTATTTGCTGGATGCAAAACCCACGTGTATGGAGGGCCAATTTTTTTGTGTATATTGAAGGACTTGAATTCGAATGGGAAGGGATAAAGGAAGGGGTGGAACCAATCTCACACATACATCAAGAGATGACTATATATAGCTGAAGTATGAAGAACAAAAGCATTGAAATCACAAACTAAACAGACGCCACATCACGGAGTCTTGCAGGGAATGCTTAAAAGGTTAGGTTTTATTCTAAAAGAAGTTAGAAAGCCTTTAGGGAAATGACATTTTATATTTGTCTTTTAGAAGAATTATAATGGTTGCAATTGGCGAAATTGTGGGAGAAGTGCTTTGAGGGCAATGTCATTTGGCAGCTGATGTGGCATGTAAAGCTGTTCGTAACAGGCCACTTCTAGTGCCCCAGGAAGATCCTCAAAAACACAACATTAACCATAAACTTTTTTTTTTTTAAGAGACAGAGTGTCACTTTGTTGCCCTCAGTAGAGTGCTGTGGCGTCACAGCTCACAGCAACCTCCAACTCCTGGGCTTGGGTCATTCTCTTGCCTCAGCCTCTCGTGTAGCTGGGACTACAGGCGCCCGCCACAACACCCGCCTATTTTTTTGTTGCAGTTTGGCCATGGCCAGGTTTGAACACGCCACCCTTGGTATATGGGACCAGCACCCTACTCACTGAGCCACAGGCGCCACCTGCCATTTAAAGGCAAACATTGCTAATAAAAAACTGATTGAGTGAATGGGAGAGTGAGTGAATATAAGCAAGTGTGTATGAGAAAGAAAAAAAAAAACATTTCTTTGCTATTGATGGGTTATGCTGTGATACTCTGGCTCTTTTGCATATGTCTAAGGGAAAAATGTCAGATTTTTCTTTTCCAGTCTTCATGATTATTTGTCTATTCCACTGTCCTACAGGTTTGAGATAATCACAAAAAAGCACTTAAAGAGCTGCTGTCAGGATGACGGATCATCAGTTTCTATCATACCAATAAATGCTGGAGAAGTTGACCAGTATAACTTTCTTAGCTAAAAATAATGGATGCTTCATATATACATACACACACACACAATCCTTTCTAAAGGTTTGAACTAGCATTCAAAATTTCTGCTGGGCACAGTGGCTCATGCCTATAATCCTAGCACTCTGGGAGGCCAAAGCGGGTGGATCACCTGAGCTCAGAAGTTTGAAACCAACCTGAGCAAAAGCAAGACCTCATCTCTAAAAATAGCCAGGCATTATGGTGGGCTCCTGTAGTCCCAGCTATTTAGAAGGCTGAGCCAAGAGGATTGCTTGAGTCCAAGAATTTGAGATTGCTGTGAGCTATAACACCACAGCATTCCATCGAGGTGACAATGTGAGACTGTGTCTCAAAAAAAATTTTTTTTCTTAGAAACTTTAGGAGCCTTTTAAATCCAGCCCCGGCCAAACTGCAACAAAAAAATAGCCGGGCGTTGTGGCGGGCGCCTGTAGTTCCAGCTGCTCGGGAGGCTGAGGCAAGAGAATCGCGTAAGCCCAAGAGTTACAGGTTGCTGTGAGCTGTGTGATGCCACAGCACTCTACCCGAGGGCGGTACAGTGAGACTCTGTCTCTACAAAAAAAAAAAAAAAAAGAAACTTTAGGAGCCTTTTGTATTTCTATACATTATTGAATTATTGGGTATTGCAATGGTTTGAATGAACCCTGCAAGTTCATGTGTTCAAAATGTAATGGTCATTGTAACAGCATTACAAGATGAGCCCTTAAAGAGGCGATTAGCTGATTTATTTTTAGAGGAAACACGTTTTATTTGTTGAAATACAATTTTTCATTAACATGTTTTATTTCTTAATAAAACTGTTGGTATAAATCTCCAGCTTCTACTCTTCTGAAAAATCCATTTTTATTTAAAAACAAAACCCAAAAAACTTTGATTTTTAATCATAACACAATAATTGAATTTCATTAGACTTAAAGAGATCCTTATCCCAGTGTTTTTCAACCTTTTTTATCTCATGGCACACTTGAACCTACAGTGAAACTTCTGCAGCACACTTAAATTATGTTGATCAAAAAAGAGAGTAAAAAGAATATACTTACTGTCTTTTGAACTTCTTTCAAAAATAATTTAATTAATGATCTTTAAAAATTTTCACGGCACACCTAGGATCCTCTCATAGCACAGTAGGGTGCCACAGCACACAGGTTGAAAATCACCACTATCCCTTTCTCCAGACCTCAGAATTATTAAACTGCGTTCATAATTCAAATTTTTCTCCAAATCATCGCTGGTTGAGTTAGGTTTATAAATGAGCGTGTCTTTTATCTAAAGTTGCCAGGGCATGATCAATTTTCCAAATAACTGAGATGTACTTTTTTCTTTCTAAAATGTATTTAAAATTTGGCAGGATTCTTAAACAGAGCATATATAACATAGTATCTTTTCTTGAAATTTTGGGTAATATGAATTTTGAAGCTAGAAGTACCTTGAGGAATGTCTGGTTATATTTCTAAGACCTAGACTAGGGCAATACATACATACAGTAGACACTTGTGTGTGCTGGATACCTTCTTTATTTCATTATTTTATTTTTTATTTCATTTTTTTGAGACAGTCTTGCTCCAGGGAGAGTGCAGTGGCATGATCATAGTTCACTGCAACCTCAACTCCTGGACTTTGATTGTAGAGGTTGAAAAGCACTTTCACAGACACCCGTACAGCTAGGGTTCTGGTGTGAATTAAGTTGCACCAAGTAGATGCACTCTCGTGAGATTTTGGAAGTTGAAGTGAGTCAGAAACAATTTTTCCTGCCCTGTTTTCCTGATTTTGCTGACGGTATCACATAAAAATGTTTTTTCTGAAGTAACATTCTAGAATCCATCCTCCGGATACCCAAGTCTGGAGAGGCAGTGTGGTAACAGCAGTGACAGTAACAGCCTCTTGATTTCAGCTACCCAATTTTTGGGTCATTGCTAACGGTATAGCAATTTTTCTTTATTGAGATGTAATTCACATACCACAAATTAATTCCTTTAAAGCAGCAGTCCTCGGCCTTTTTGGCACCAGGGACTGGTTTCATGGAAGACAATTTTTTCACAGATGATGGTGGGGGAGTGGGAGGAGGCAGAGCTCAGGTAGTGATGGGAGTGATGGCTACTGGCTATAAACCCAGAGGAAGCTTCAGTCTTTTGCCTGCCACTCATCTCCTGATGGGCAGCCGAGTTCCTAACAGAAGCTTTTTGGCACCAGGGACTGGTTTCATGGGAGAGAGTTTCTCCATGGGAGGCGTAGGAGGCAGGACAGGAGGTTGAGCTCAGGCAGTTACGCTGTGCAGCTCAGTTCCTAATAGGCCACGAACGGGTACCAGTCCACACGTGGGGACTGGGGACCACTGCTTTAAAGGTACAATTTACAAGTTTTTAATATATTCACAAATGACAATTTTTTTTTTTTGGTAGAGACAGAGTCTCACTGTACCGCCCTCGGGTAGAGTGCCGTGGCGTCACACAGCTCACAGCAACCTCTAACTCTTGGGTTTACCGATTCTCTTGCCTCAGCCTCCCGAGCAGCTGGGACTACAGGTGCCCGCCACAACGCCCAGCTACTTTTTGTTTTTTTTGCAGTTTGGCCGGGACTGGGTTTGAACCCGCCATCCTCGGCATATGGGGCCGGCGCCCTACTCACTGAGCCACGGGCGCTGCCCACAAATGACAATTTTTAATATATTGTCAAAGTTGTATGAATATCACCAGTATCAATTCCAGAATAGTTTCATCACCCCCCCGCCAAAAAAATATCTCATACCCATTAACTATTGTTCTTTACTCTCTCCTCCCCTCAGCCTTTGGCAACCACTAATCTACTTTTTGTCTCTCTGGATTTGCCTATTCTGGACATTTTATATAAACAGAAACACACAGTATGTGTGCCCGTTTATAACTGGCTTCTTTCACTTAGCATAATGTTCTCTGGGTTCATTCTCAATGTAGTATGTATCGGTGTTTCTCTCCTTTTTATGGATGAACAAAATTCTATTTATGGATACATAGTATTTTGTTTATCCATTCATCAACTGACAGACATTTGGGTTGTTCTTACTTTTTGGCTATATGATTAATGATGATGTGAATACTTACAGATAAGTTTTCATACAAGACCTGTTTTCAGTTCTCTTGGATATATAGCTAGGAGTAGAATTAATAAGTCATAAGGTAACTCTGTGTTTAACTTTTTTTTTTTTGAGACAGTCTCACTATGTCGCCCTCAGTTGAGTGCCATAGCATCACAGCTCACAGGAACCTCAAACTCCTGGGCTTAGGCGATTCTCTTGCTCAGCCTCCCAAGTAGCTGGGACTTACATGTGCCTTCCATTAACACCTGGCTATTTTTTTTGTTGTTGTTGTTGCAGTTGTCATTGTTTTATGTGGCCTTAGTGTATGTGGCTGGTGCCCTACCCACTGAGCTACGGGCACCGCCCTAGACCAGTGTTTTTCAACCATTTTTTATCTCACAGCACACTTGAACCTATAGTTAAACTTCCCCAGCACACTTAAATTATGTTGATCAAAAAAGAGTAAAAAGGCCGGGTGCAGGGGCTCATGCCTGTAATTCCAGCACTCTGGGAGGCCAAGGTGGGTAGATTGCTTGAGCACACAGGTTCAAGACCAGCCTGAGCCAAGAGCAAGACCCCACCTCTAAAAATAGGTGGACATGGTGGCAAGAGCCTGTAGTCCCAGCTACTAGGGAGGGTGAGGCAAGAGAATCGCTTGAGCCCAAGAGTTTGAGGTTGCTGTGAGCTATGATGCCACAGCACTCTACCAAGGGCAACAAAGGAGACTCTGTCTCAAAAAAAAAAGAGTAAAAAAAAGAATATACTGGGCAGTGCCTGTGGCTCAGTGAATAGGGAACTGGTCTTATGTACCAAAGGGTGGTGGGTTCAAACCCAGCCCTGACCAAACTGCAACAAAAAATAGCCAGGCATTGTGGCGGGTACCTATAGTCCCAGCTACTCAGAAGGCTGAGGCAAGAGAATCACCTAAGCCCAAGAGCTGGAGGTTGCTGTGAGCTGTGACACCACGGCACTCTACCGAGGGTGACAAAATGAGACTCTGTCTCTTAAAAAAGGAAAAAAAAAGAACATACTTACTGTGCTTTGAACTTCTTTTGACAATAATATAAATAATAATCTTTAAAAATTTTCTGGTACACCATTTAAAAATCACTGGTCTAGAGGAAGATCCATTTCTGTGCATATTTGGGTTAACAGAATTCAGTTCCTTGCAGTTGGAAGACTTAGATTCCTGTTTCCTTGATAGTAATCAAATGAGTTATCACTAAGAAGCCCCAGTTTCTAGTGGCCAAGTGCATTATTTTTGCTGTGTTCCCTCTTCTTTCATCTTCAAAGCCAGCAATGGGAGGTTGAAGTCTTCTTCACTCTGTCTCCTTCTGTCTTCATCTCTCTGACCCATTTGACTGCCTTCTTTTTCCATTTTTAAAGATTCGTGTAATTAGGCTGGGCTTACCCTAATAATCTAGGATAATCTCTCCATTTCAAGGTCCTCAACCTTTATCATATTTGCAAAGCATTCTTTGCCACATACAGTATGTATTCACAGGTTCTGGGATTAGAGTGAGGATGTTTTAGTGAGGGGGCAGGTTTGTTAAGGAGGAAGCATTACCCTGTCTACCTGATCTTCACATTTTAAAAACTCCAACTCGGAATTCTCTTGACATTAAAAATTTAATGTCAGCCTCTTGCCACATTCAGATATAGCCAATTAATTTTAGAAAATACTTCAAACAACTCGTAACTATGAATTATTACGACTAATAATTATAACCATGACCTGAAGACACAAAATTAAATACCAATACTTTATGACACTAAAGCCCCAGGATATAAGATTCAACAGGACAAGTTTCTGCACTTTTTCTTGCACTGAGACCTAGATGAATAATAACACCTTGTATGTAAGTAGCACTTGCAGATTTACAAGTGCTCTTACATCCATTACCTCATTTGTGCTTTATAGTATCCTTTGGAGACCCACAAAACTAAGCAAGCCTATTATTCCCTTTTTATGGATGAGAAAATGGAACCTCAGAAAGACTAAATAACCTACCTAAGTATGGTAAGTTTAAACATTTCTTTCACAAGTGACATTTAAGCTAGGGGCATGCATGAAACAAACTGATTTGTGGACAATATATAGAAAATGAGCAGGTCTCAATCTTAACAGGGGAAATGCTGACAATTAGAATATTTTTTAGAAATTATATAAAAACAAAAAATAGTACTTAGTGATCTGATCGGGAACAGTGTAAATGTTAAGGTTTCCCTTTGATGAGAACCAGTAATGCTTTTGTTTTTCAGGGTTTTCCATACCATGATGCTAAGTTACCTTGCTCTTTCTTCTAAGATATGCAAAAAAGATATGTACACAGATAAAAGAGGTAATAAAGGCATTTTCCATGTTGGATTTTATCCCTTTTACTAGTGTACAAAAGGTAACAGGAGAGGACAGGGACAAGTATACAATGATATGCATAAAAATGTAAATAATCCAAAACTATGTAAAGTCAGCACCTATTACTATCCTACCAATAATAATCTTACACAAAAAGAAGGCCTGTGGGCCTTTCCAATTGTATTCTGATTCATCAAATATACTGCAAGTTTTGTAATCTATGATTTTTCCAATACTGTCCCCCCAAGGCAATCATACAAAATGAGAACTTAATTCTATTTATCTGCATCTACCCCCACTGTCTTCCTTCTTTACCTTCCAGCTCCTATTATGGAGACGGGTTGGTCTATCAGATATTTAAATTTATTCCTTCTAATAGGGTGATGCCAGACAGGGTCTATAGAGCGTGGAAGAACATTCTGGAAAAAAGCAAAAACAGTAATGTACTTTGGTCAAAATTACTTAAATACATTACTTAAACATTAATTTTTAATTCAACTTGTTAATATGTTGTTTAGGATATCGCATCCTCATTTATAAGTGACATATGTTTGTAATTTTCCCTTTATAATAATATATTTTCTCCAATTTTAGTATCAGGTGTACCCAGATCAAGCAGAATGATTTTGAAGTATTTCTTCTTTTGCTATTGTCCATAAGATTTGGCATGATCTGTTTTTCGAAATTATCTTTTACTTTTATTTATAAATATTAGTTGTCTATTTTTGATACTTAAAAAAAAATAGAAGTTAACTGATGACTCCATACTGAATCTCAGAGTCAAAGCATTCTATAATAGACATACTCTTATTTGACAATGTGAATGTTACTTTGCATTATTATTATTATTGCTTAATATTTCGATGTAGCAATTGTCAGATTCCTTTTCTGAATGTATGTTTGTTCGTTATTTATGAGGTTTTTGTTTCTAGTCCTTATTTTAAACATTGTTATTGTTATTAAATTTTAAGCCTTTTTAATTTTGTGAAGGCAAAAAAATGGAAACCTAATAAACACATGTATACGTAAAAATTTAAAAAAAATTTTTTTAAAGCAAAAACAGATGACTATCCAGCAGAGGGCGCTCTAATCAATAAAATCTATTCTTTATTTCTAAGTACAATAATTATATTAAGGGCCTTTGGATACTCTAAGAAAAAAGCAGAATTTTTGTTTAATAACAGAGAAAGACTAAAACTAGACCAATTCTATAGTAAATTAAAAATATTAAGACTAACAGATCATTTCCACGGCACTCTACTGAGGGCCACAAAGTGAGACTGTCTCTAAAAAAAAAAAAAAGAAAGAAATACTCAACAGCCTTGGAAACATTCATTCAAAAGATTTTTCAATCTAAGAAATTATTTTAACAAACATCTTAAAATGATCTGGAATATATAACATATGCTCAATAAATACTTAACAAACCAGATACCAAAAGGTATTCCCAAGTACTCTACACAAGTACATACATATACCTGTGGGGGTTTGGCTTTCTTAGGAGGCAGTAAGTTTTCAGGACAAGGACCAGCATTGGCTGCAGAGGTTAAAGAAAGAAGAACTTCCTCAGGAATGAACTCATTTTTAAGGGAAGTAGGAAGGGGTTTTGAATGATCCACCATATTTTTTTTCTCCCTTAGTTCAGGAAGTCCTAAAAAAGTAATGGAAAAAAACTCTTATTACAGATTTTTGGAGTTAGAAGGAGCTTCCCACACTGCTTCCTTAATTCCATCTATGTTTCTTACAAAAACAAACATTGCTTCTCGTTGACAAGAGTAACAATATTTAAAACACTGAACATCATATAGTCAAGAGAACATTACAGCTCATCTAGCTCATCTAGTCTTTCTCTATTAGTGAGTATCGTCCACCCCACCCTACACACTTTACACTGCACACAGGTTCAAAAACTCAGGTACAGAGATGACCCTGCATTATTCCCCACTCAAAGTTGAAAATCAACTCACCCTACTTGCTCAGTAACCTGGGATAAACTCATGATGAGAAAGAATGTCTAGGCTTGGTGCTCATAGCACAGTGGTTACAGCGTCAGCCACATACACTGAGGCTACCCAGGCCAGGGCAGCTAAACAACGACAACTGCAACAAAAAAATAGCCAGGCGTTGTGGTGGGCGCCTGTAGTCCCACCTACTTGGGAGGCTGAGGCAAGAGAATCACTTAAGCCCAAGAGGTGGAGGTTGCTGTGAAGTGTGAAGCCATGGCACTCTACCCAGGGTGACATATTGAGACTCTGCCTCAAAGAAAAAAAAAAAGTCTATTTTCCCTTTGATATGAAAAGGACAGGATGGCGCCTGTGGCTCAAAGGAGTAGGGTGCCGGCCCCATATGCTGGAGGTGGCGGGTTCAAACCCAGCCCTGGCCAAAAGCTGCAAAAAAAAAAAAAAGAAAGAAAGAAAAGGACAAAGAACAAAAACAAAAAAACCTATTCTTACCCAAACTATCAAATTAGTAATTTTTCTTACATGGATTCTAAGGTGAGAATCTTATAAAATGGAGGCATTTATAGAGTGGGAAGATTTGAACTGAGTTTAAAAGTAAAGGTGGAACTGGGATTGTTGGAAATGAAGAGAGTGGAACAATCTGAACAAACTGGTGGAATAAGAACCATAAAGAGTGTTCTACTCAGCTTGACTAGGACAGAGGAGTTATAAAGGTGGGTTGTAAAGCTAATATAGGAAAAGTCCTCCTATAAAGTCAAGTAGAGTTGGGTTGTCATTGTCCTTAATCTATGCTCCTCACGTAGTATAGTTTACATCTATTTCTATAAAGAAGTACCTCGTAGCATTGAAACTTCTTTTTTTTTTTTTTGAGACAGAGTCTCACTATGTTGCTTTCGGTACAGTGCCATGGCATCACAGCTCACAGCAACTTCAAACTCTTGGGCTTAAACAATTCTCTTGCCTTAGCCTCCCAAGTAGCTGGGACTACAGGCGCCTGCCACAATGCCTGGCTATTTTTTTGTTGTAGTTGTCATTGTTTAACAGCCCGGATGCAAGTGGCTGGAGCCCTAACCACTAGGAACCAAGCTATAGGCACCAAGCTTGAAACTTCTTAAGGTTTATATTACTAAATCTCTCTCTCTCAAGAGCTTGGAATAAAGTTAGAACATCAAAAGAACTAAGAGTTTGAGGTTGCAGTGAACTTAGATGATGCCACTGCACTCTAACCAAGCAACAAAGCAAGACTCAATTTCAAAAAGAAAACAAAACCCAGAAAAAAAAAAAAAAAACTAGGGGGAAAAAAAGGATTGGGTGTACAATTTTCCCCAAACACAAGGTGAAGGTAAGAGTGGAGAAAGTTTCAGCATAATGGGGATAAAGATAACATTAGTTGTCTCTAGTACAGATTTGCATTTATCCATATATGAATGAAACTCTTGAGGAATTACTCTCATTTAGAAAAATTACTAAAATTGGCATGTTTTACTAAACTGCATGCATTTCTCTTATCTACACTGTTACATTTTTAAAGTTCTTTAAAGTCAGAGAGAAGAAACCAAATTTTTAAAAATGCTGTTTCATACAATTATCAGTATTTAAAATAGGGTGAATTTTTTTTTTTTTTTTTTGTAGAGACAGAGTCTTACTTTATGGCCCTCGGTAGAGTGCCATGGCATCACACAGCTCACAGCAACCTCCAACTCCTGGGCTCAAGCGATTCTCTCGCCTCAGCCTCCCGAGTAGCTGGGACTACAGGCGCCCGCCACAACGCCCAACTATTTTTTGGTTGCAGTTCAGCCGGGGCCGGGTTTGAACCCGCCACCCTCGGCATATGGGGCCGGCGCCTAACCGACTGAGCCACAGGCGCCGCCCTAAAATAGGGTGAATTTAAAACAATAAAAAATTCATCGTCATGTGAAAAGAATTATAAACATGGTCCTTGTGTGGAGTAGTGCACCAGGACTCTAACTCAAAACTACTGTAAAAGGAATGAGTTCTGGTTTTATTTAAAGTTGTGTTAGGAAAACGTAGCTAATTTAGGTACTCTAAATCTCAGATTAAGAAAAATGGTGAATGCATTGTGATTTCTGTCTATCGCTACAATGGTTTGTCTGCAGGATCCTGGAAGGTTACCTCTCATCACTTCCTTAGCTACAGACACTTTTGACTTTTTGCTCTCAGACGTGGACGCAGAGTTTATTGGTATGGAGGATGCTTTCGGGAAAGGCATAATAACAATGCCTCCTATCACTCTTCAGTAATTTGAAATATTCCTCCGGAAATCTAACTTATGAACAAATCAGCGCCGTCCTGGGACTTGCAGCCTGCCGCACCGTCCTGCAGACAAAACAAAAACAACCCAAAATCAGGGCACACGTTCAGATCACAGTTTAGAATTCATCTAGCATGGTTTATCTTCTTTGAGGAGACCTCTGTGTTCTCCCAGATCATCTGAAGCGACTGAGAAGCGCGTGGGTGCGTCTGGGTCCGGACGCTGGCGGGGAAGGACGCGCTCCGCCCGCCCACAGACCGCGGCCCCCGCCCCGGTGCAGTCACTGGCTCTAGGCCGGCGGGCCCGGTCTCCCGCCTCCCCTGTAAGCAGCGCTCGCGCGCCCACCAGTTCCGTGAACTCAGGAGTTCCGCAGGGTTCAAACTATTTCTCATTAAAAGTGACAGGAAACCGACACCGGGGATGCTCTGTCCGGCAAACTGTTTCGCGCCAGGCTTCCTCCGGTCCCCTCGCCTTTTCCCCGGACGCCTATTTCTGTCGTCATAGAAACGGAAGACCCCGACCCTTAGCAACCCTCAACGGGGGCTGCCTTCAGCGGTGCCGGCGGCAGAGGGAGAAGCCAAGAAACAAACTCCCTAACGTCGATGTTTGAAGTCACAGCATAGGTTCAGTAACCATAGAGAAATGTTTAATCGGCTCGTAGTCACGGAATCCGAAAGTGTCTTGGTGCCGGGGCTTTCGGCCGCCGGAGGAGCCAGTGCGCAGGCGCCGGGGGTTGCCCACGGGGCGGGCTTGTGTGACTGCGGACCCAAGGTGTCGGGAGGTGGGAACCGGGTCTCTTTAAAGTTGTTTCAGTCTCCCTATCCCTTTTTTGTCGTTGTTGCTTTGCTCATTTTTTATAAAAACCAAATTCAGGAGGAAATTGAGTAATCAAAAACTTGAGTTGCCCTATTGCGTAAGTTGCCCGGTCCTTGACATTTAGATCACGTCGTCCTTGTTTTGCATTGGCAGAATTAAGGCTCTGGTTTCCAGAGTAACAGCAGTGAGAAACATGGTCAAAGTGTTCAAAACACAAAATCTCCTTGCTCCCTTTGAACTCCTTTAATCGCACATTTTTGGCATCTAAGCAATTTACCCTCTCCTGTCTAGTTTTTGAAAAAATTAAAATACACCCAGTTTATCTTAACTGGCAAACATAAAAACAAGAGATGAACAGAAGCAAGGCAATGCTCAAGTAGCCTTCTCCCTCCTCACTGATGTTATATAGTTTGAAACCATAACCATGGCACTTCAGAGTCCCCCAAACTCCAGTGTCAGTTCATTACATAGCTTATCAAGTTATGTAGGGAAGTAACTAATCTTTTGTATTCTTACCCTAGTTAAAATTAATTAGGGTATTAATAGAGCAGATAGAAATAAGTTAACACACTTAAGAGATAACACAAAAAGTAAAATCTGTAGGATATGGGGAGTGATTAGATCTGTAGTATGGAAAAACAAAAAAGACATCAAAGGTTACTTCTCATTTTCTTGGCCGGGGCTGAGTTTGAACCTGCCACCTCTGGCATATGGGCCAGTGCCCTACTCCGTTGAGCCACAGGTGGCACCCCTAAAAGTTACTAATCATTTTCCATCCCATGCAATGGTATGGTGACCTACTGCCATTTACTGAAGCTGGGAACAGAGGAAGCAGACCAGGTAGAGGAGGGCGTTGGAAAGATTCAATTGAAGACATACTCGCTTTGCAGCACCACTGAGACTTCTGGGTGGAAAAGAAAGGCAATTATTTGTATACGCACACACAACATATACAGGTCTGAAACTCTCAACAAAGGTCTCAATTAAACATAAACAAGACTATTACAATAAAACATCACTACTGAAAAATAATTGCTACTCTTGGGAAACTCTTCTCCTAATTTTTAGTTATACCAAGGGAACCCTAAAATGGAGTAAAGTAAAATACTATTGAGATCTTTAATGGAAAACACCATAGCAAAATGTAATATTAGCAGGTAAAAGTTTTCCTAAATAGAAAACATCAAGGCATAGTGATGGTAAAAGAATCAGATATGAATAGACCAATTGTGCATGTCGGTGACCTCTGTGACCGCTCAATGCCAAGTAATAATAGGGTCCTCCAGGGCTTCAGGTGGGAAAACATTACGATAGAAGGCAGTGTTAGCACCAAACATACCCAGGTTGTTTGGGGGAAAAACAAATAGTATGCTTTTGCATCAAATCTTTTTACCAACTCATTTCCTAAGCATGTAGGCAGGGATTATATACACACCTGCAGACACTTAGAGCATGCACGGTGCCCTGAAGAAGACTGAGTGGGAAGCAGGCTGGTATTTGTATTTCAAGTTATTAAAAAACAAAGGTACCAGTTAGAAACGTTTAAAAGGAGACACTAAGAAATCTAGGCGCTGCTCAGCTAAACTTTCCAAGGGAGAAAGCAGCTTCTACTGTTGCTTCTGCACGAGTCACTCCTAAAACTGAAATGATGCCTCAGCCTTTTAGTTCTGTGTCATTCAATTCACACATTGGTAAGCCTACAGGACAAATTATGCTTTTGCCTTGTTCATGTGTGTATCTTCAGTGACAGTACAGTATGTGGCACAGGGTTGCAGTCTGTGAGAATAAATTCATCTTTCTCATCATACACTAAGCTGGGCGTCTACAGAGAGCAAATCGCAGTGATCGTGGCCAACCCTGAGTATGCCACTCCATGACTGTTTCCTCACTTATTTACAAACTGTTATACCAGTTTTGTAAGTCAGATGTATGAACTTAGTTGAGTCCAAATGTAAGCTAAGCCTAAAAGGACAAGGCCCTCAAATTTTCATAAATTTGTCAAGAAAAATCGCCACAATGGCTTTGCCCCTACTTGGCCCAAAAAATGGGCATGATTTCATTTCTGAAGGGATTTCTCCCTTCCCACTTTCTCCCACAGCAGAGCCAGGTGAGTTACAGCTAGGCTATCAAGAGAACTATACAGCACTTCTTGACTGTTGGTGTAACATGTGCTTCTGTGGAAAGGAATGCTGCAGTTATCAGCCAGCCTGGTGGCTCACCCCTGTAAGAGGCCAAGGTGAGTGGATTGAGCTCAAGACCAGCCTGAGCAAGAGACCCCTCTGTACTAAAAATAGAAAACTAGCTGGGTGTAGTGGTGCACGCCTATAGTCCCAGCTACTTGGGAGGCTGAGGCAAGAGAATTACTCAAGCCCAAGAGTTTGAGGTTGCTGTGAACTATGACACCATGGCACTCAACCCAGGGTGGAAAACAAGAAGGTTGCAATGTGAAGTATTAATCGTAATAGGTTCCTGTAATGCCAGTGTTCTTATTCAGAGAGATGGGACAGAAACTCAGGCATGGAAGGCAGGTGCAACATGGCTTTATTCAGCTCATGGGCGGCGGGTGAGCAAGCTTGGGAAGTCCGCCTTTATTCAACTTCTGGTGTCAGAGGAGCTGAGTTACATAGGAAGTTCACATTCTGTGATCCACAATCGGCACACACACAGAAGTCTTGTACACCTTTATATCCAGGGGAACAATAATGGCAGCACACCAAGCATTAGATGAGCATGAGTTCACTGTACAGAGTTATGGCTCTCTAGGAAGCCATGGCACTTTCCCATGGGTAAGAAAGCCTAGACAACTTTATCTTGTCCTATACCCAAGGCCATGGGTGAGAAAGCCCAAACAACTTTTGTCTGTCCCTACAGTTCCTAATATGAGTAGCTAAAAGAATACCTGAAACCAGGTAATTCATAAAGAACAGAAATTTCTCAGTTCCCAAGCCTGGGAAGTCCAAGGTACCAGTAGATTCAGGTTGTTTGTTGAGTTACATCCTTCACAGGGAGGGAACACTGTCCTTACATGGCAGGAGGAGGAAGGGCAATTAGGCCAAATGCTGTCAGAAGGGCTGACCTGAATCCCATTTATAAGGGAGGAGCCCTCATGTCCCAATCACCTGTTAAGGCCCCCACCTCAATACTGTCCCACCGGCAACACCTCAGAGAGGAGATGTTCAAACAATTAACACAGTAGAAGCAACCTAAATTGCTTCAAAACTTGTTTTCCCCTATCTTGTCTTAAAAGGGATTATTTCCTGGCCAACAGATTTTTTACTTTTCATTAGAAACCCAAAGTCCATTTCTACCCACTGCTGTAGAGGAGTGGTGCTTTCTTAAATACACTTACAGGTTTATTTTCTTTCTTTTTTTTTTTTTTTAATTTTTACAGTTCTTGGCTGGGGCCGGTATGAACCTGCCACCTCTGGCATATGGGACTGGCGCTCTACTCCTTGAGCCACAGGCGCCGCCCCACTTACAGGTTTTTAAAGGCCAAGAACAAAAGGAATCAAGCACCAAATCATTACCACAGAAGATAGGAGGCTGACAAGTCAGTGTTGCTACTCTTCTTGATGCAAGTACAAAGTCACAACTGGGCCCCAGAATTTCTTTGTAATCTGTAACACAGCTCCCTTCCATTAGCCTGGACAAGAAAGTCCAGTTTTTTCCCCTTTCTTTTGGCCACATTCAGCATATAAAGCTATCTGACATTGTGATGAAAAGCATTCATGAACGTGAACCATAGAGCTAATACTAAATGCACTTGAAGTTACTTCTAAAACAGCAGGTTTTTTCCAAATATATTTATTTAACACATTTTTCACATTTGCAGTACTTTGCCACTTTGTGTGTGTGTATATAAGTTTAAATTCTTTAAGTAATTGCTAATATAATACATATTAACGAAGTATTGGCACCAGGGATGAGACAAACAAGAACTTACAAGAGAGAATAGGAATTCAGGAAAATAGCAAACAGGAATGAATTAGAAATTTAGTTAATATGAAAACCTTTGAAAACAACTTTATGTGATGTTTCTGTTGCTCTCAGAACATTATGGATTAACATACAAACTGGAAAGATGCAAGCACAGGAAGCAGCTTCTCTATCTCACATGGCAGAGTCTTCAATGGGCTTTCAGCTCTCTGCCCACCCAAGAATTGGCACGTTTGCACATGGGAATTCAAACTATTTCAGAGAGTATGTGACTGGGTGCATGAACTGCCTATTTCAAAAGGATTTAAAACAAAGTACGGCTACTGCTTCACTGAGAAACACACCACAAAGCATGGTATACTATCTATCAGCTTAAAATTTAGCAATCTGTTGGAAGGGGCTTATTGACACCAGAAATGTGAATATATTCATGTATAAATAAGAGAGGACTTAGGAAAAATAAACATGACAGGGCAGTTTGAGGGTTTTTTCTTAAATGTTATCACTTCTGAAATTAACTCCCTTCCACAAGTCCAAATTAGCTATTGAAGCCTTTATATTTTATCCCCAAAAAGGGGAAACTTCATTAAGGGTTCAGTAAACTGTATAGGTTATACTAGCTCTCTTCCTAACCTAAAGCTTATCAATTTTATTACTGATTTTCAAACTAGATGTTAAATTTAGGGTCAAGAAGGAGGGCACTACTCTCTCCGATTCACCCTGAGTAGCTATTTTTTAATCTTCTCTTTAAACTGGGCTCATATGTAACAATTAAATGCTGTACTACCTGATAAAAACTTTAATGATGTTAAAAAGGAATCAAATCCCTACATAAGCTTTACTCATAGTATTAATTTTATTCCTCAAAACATTTATGTCCCAGTTCCTTCAGTTTCAGTCAAAATTCTTAAAGATAAATAACATACATAAATAACACAGATCTTTCTGTGAATAGTGTATAGCTATACACTATACATAGCGAAATTTTGCCCAAAATTAGTAAGCAGGTCAAATTTATAACCAGAGTATGAGCTATCTTCCATTAAGAAATTTATTCTGCCTTTTATAATTGTAAGCATTCTCTTTGTAGAAATAAGGCCTCAGTAGTCTCTATCCCGTCCATAAATCCTAAAACTTAAGTGTACACACTAGTTGCACACATTTGACATAAATACCTAGGTAACAGGAGACGCATATTTCTTTATTTTTGTAAAAGCTAAACATGAACGAGTACCTTTAAAACTTTTGTTAAAAATTACCAGGTATGGCTTAGCACCCATAGTCCCAGCTACTTAGGAGGCTGAGGCAGAGAATCGCTTAAGCCCAGGAGTTTGAGGTTGCTGTGAGCTGTGACGCCACAGCACTCTAGCCAGCACGACATAGTGAGACTCTGTCTCAAAAAAAAAAAAAAAAAAAAGAGCAGGTAAATCCTATTGTGCAGTAATCTAGTATATCAAGGTCCAATGCTGATATCATCCTGAGAGTCTACTTCAAAGTACAGTCTTGGGAGTATGCAGCATTCCAGACATTCACATTTTTAAAAGATACCAATGAGTCAGATAAGGATTAAGGTTTAGAATTTATGGAAGCTAGGGATTTGCAATACTCCTATGAGGTAGTTATTATGCCCATTTTACAAATGTGGAAAACTGTGGCTCTGACAAATTAAGCAACTTTCCCAAAGTCACATTGCTAATAAGTGTGGCGCTATCTTAATCAAAACCCTATGCTTTGTTCATCGCACCAGTACATTACAGTGTATTTTGGGGGGGGGAGAGTAAGTTTGCCAAGCAAGAAGGGTTTCAGGCTCATCATCACTATCTCAAACAAAAGAAGGTATGTTTTATCTGTTTTGTGTGCTGGGCTTAAGTCTAACATTTAAAAAAAAAAAAATGGTTCCGTGACTAAAAGTTCAAACTGCTACACTGTTATCAGGCCACCTTGATACTACAGAGTTATCTGACCTTCATTATTTTTTCTTATACAAATGAATGTTGCTCAAAGGTATTTAACCCATTCAAAACAAAGACATTTTCTTTGCACAAAAGACCTCTCAGCAATTAATACATTATATCTTTTTAGGCTGTGGAGACCAAATAACCAACTTTTAAATACATGATGTTTTCTATTAGACTTTAAGATAAAATTTTTTCAGGCAAGTATTTTAAAATTACACTGTAAATCGTCTATACTAAATGAATTAGCTCTACGACATAACCTATGTTTGCAAATATATTGTACTTTCTTAACCTGCTAGTTTTCACCTACCTATATCTTGCAACTAATGAAAAAGGAGAAAACATTTACCCTGCTCCTTTGCTTGCAAATGTTAAATTACTGACAGGTTAAAAGCAGCCTCAGTTTTCTAATTTAATTATAACATGAGGCAAGCAGCTTTACCTGCACATTACAGTACATTAATCCACCAAATAACAAAATAAAATTCTATTTTGCTTCATTATTCAGGATCGAGAATGAAAGTATCTAGCAAATTAATCCCATGCATAAATGTATATAGAAGATCAAATTAGAGAGGTAATAAGAAAGAGAAACACATATACTTAATTGTTCTGTTGGATAATACACCCCAAACCATGGTTACTATCATTAATACTTCTTATGAAAAAGAAATTTAAGCACATTGCTTTTGAGAAGACAGAATCATCCTATAACTGAAAATAATTTTCACTATTACCAAAATAGTGAAAAAAATAAATCATTCTTCATGAAACATATTAGCAAGAGGTTTTAGGGGGTTTTTTTGTTTGTTTGTTTGTTTAAATAGTGTAAATGATGGTTTGAAGAAAAGATTTTTGCTAAAAGCAGACCACAATCAGATCATGGCTATCAAACCAGTTTCTGTCATAGAAAATGGCCATCTCTTTAACTGTTATAAATGTTTCTGCAAATTTCTTTAGGATAGTATTACCACTCTAAATTGTACATATCATTTGCTGTCAATCTCAGGGAGAAAAATCACTAATAAAGGAAAGTGCAGAACTTTTAAAAACTAGCCATTGCTGACTTGGTGGCTCACATACTCCCAGAACCTGGGAGGCTGAGACAGGTGGATTGCTTGAGCTCAGGGGTTTGAGACCAGCCAGAGCAAGACCAAGACCACTGTCTCTTAAAAAAAAACAAAACAGCTGGGCATTGTGGTAGGGCCTGTTGTCTCAGCTACTCTGGAGGCTGAGGCAAGAGAATTGCTTAAGCCTAAGAATTTGAGGTTGCTATGAGCTGTGACACCACAGCACTCTACCAAGGACAACAAAGTGAGACTCTGTCTCAAAAAATAAATAAAAGCTAGCCATTATCAGCTAACCTATGCAGGACTCAGAAACACTACAGAGAAACAAAGTCCTGTTGTGTAAGTACACATTTACAGTACTTAACAAAAATATACACCTAAAATTCCATTCTCTTCCTTCAGAAGATTGGCTTATTCATATAACCAAGTCATAGACCAATCTGTTCTCATTATCTTTAAAATGAAGTTATGAGTTCAAGTAACTCATTCATTTTAATATTTATGAAAAATGCCAGAAATAACCATCTATTAAAGCAGTCTTGTGCGGCACCTGTGGCTCAGTGAGTAGGGCGCCGGCCCCATATACCGAGGGTGGTGGGTTCAAACCCAGCCCTGGCCGAACTGCAACAAAAAAATAGCTGGGCGTTGTGGCGGGCGCCTGTAGTCCCAGCTGCTCAGGAGGCTGAGGCAAGAGAATCACATAAGCCCAAGAGCTGGAGGTTGCTGTGAGCCATGTGACACCACGGCACTCTACCGAGGGCAGTAAAGTGAGACTCTGTCTCTACAAAAAAAAAAAAAAGCAGTCTTGTTAGAAGGTTATGGTTCCATTACAATTACAATACTATTGTCGCAGAACATTACTGCCAGAGAACATTGAATACCTTTTTACAAGTAACCTCCCTTGAGGTGTGCTTGTGTTTGTTTAAGTTGCATTTGACGTTTAAAATCTGCCTAAATTTATCTGGATCAAAGACATGGTGAATAAAATAGGTGAGTAGGCTGGGTACTTGTGGCCTAAAGTAGGATGTGTCTATTTAAAAACTCTACTTACCTTCTTCTAAGATTCAAAACTGACTTTAAAACAATTCCAAACTGTACTAAGAGGCCCTCCAAGTAACAATAATCACCTGAATAATTCATAAGTCTCATTTCTTTGGGTAGAAGGTAGGTTTGTGACATCCTTTGCAATGCTCTATCTTTACAAACAAAATCACACCTCACATATGCAAACAAAGTAATTCCCACACCACATTGTATTAGTAATGGGCATTGTATAAAATGGAAATATTGCATAATAGACTACATTTTATTAAAAGCAATCACACATTAATTTGTTTCACCTGAAAACATACTACCATTAAAAGTATAATAATTGAACAAATGCAGAAGCCAGCTTCTGGATCCTTAAAGGAGGTAAGCAATAGTTATATTACAGACTCGCTAGTCTGCACAATAATTCAAGATAAGTCAATATCTTTTAGACAATAACATAATTGTTCTAAAGGATACTTCTAAATAACTTCAAAGATCTTAATACCTTAAGGTTAAAAAACATATCTTCCATGTTAAGTTCCAAGACAAACAAAATAATTTAAACATGATTGACTTACAAATTTTTCTAAAAATTACTTTGGAATTTATAGGAGGAAATGTTTTGCTTTTGCCTGTGCTATTTCTTTCATTTTCCCTTACTACTTCCGATACCCTCAATGTAATTTATTGATGTAAACTTAAGAATTCAAGGTGAAAGTCATTTTTTTTGCTTCACAGAAATCATGATCTTTAGAGAAAACAAAGGTAAAAACTTGAGTAGAACTGAACTTTAAAATGTATATGTATGTATACATATATGTGTATAAAATAGGATATATAAGAAGATCATCTTTGGAAAACATTTTGTCTACTATAAATAGCAAAAATCATTCCACGTTTTTTTCTACCCAACTGGATGTTTAATTAGCCTATATTCCAACAATGGGCATGGAAAAAAATTCTAACCCAAAGGTACTTAAACAATTTCTTCATAAGTCTTCATGAAGACTTCATAAGTCTTTTGGCTAATTCAGTGGCCAAGAAAGTATGATGTTTAGTTTCTGATTGAACGGAGCCAAGAAAACAAAATAGCTATAATTAACCAAAGCTAAAAGTGATATGACCAACAAGAAATAACAATGCCTCAACTATTAGTCTCCCTTCTCTTGTCCCCATCCCAACAACAACAAAACGTCCTGCTTAAGTGTATAAGATTCCAGTGAACTTCCAACAGTATTGCTACAAGTGACCTAGGAATGGAGTGAGTCATCCATAAAGCTTGCAATGGCCCAAATGACGCGGGTAACTTCAGTAACAGTTGGAAACTGCAGGCTCCAAATCAAGGAAAATCACCCAATCTTCAGTGACACAGAAGGAAACAAAGTCCAAACTTCTAAAACATGTATTGACAAGTCCAGGAACGTGGCTGGATGTAATCTAGAAATGTGGGCTACAAAGGGAAATAAAAAGAATAGAAGAATAGTTTATGTGGGAACTATAGAAGTGTGAGAACAGGAAATGTTAATATTATATATTGTATATCTAAAATGCCCCATAGCATTTCAGTAACCTTTAAACTAACAGCAGTTCACTAATTCAAAAGATGTTCAGTACTTTTATCTGTATCACAGATTTATTCAATTTAGAAGCTTCATATGGGGTGGTGCCTGTGGCTCAGTAAGTAGGGCGCCAGCCCCATATACCAAGGGCAGGTTCAAACCCAGCCCCGGCCAAACTGCAACAAAAAAATAGCCGGGCGTTGTGGCGGGCACCTGTAGTCCCAGCTACTTGGGAGGCTGCGGCAAGAGAATGGCCTAAGCCCAAGAGCTGGAGGTTGTTGCGAGGAGTGACACCAAAGCATCTACTGATTTACTGAGGGCAACAAAGGGAGACTTTGTCTCTTAAGAAAAAAAAAGAAAAAAAAAAGAAACTTCATATGAAGCTTTTCAAGTACAGTAAATGATAAACAACTGCATGCACTTTTGACAAAATTCTAAATAGGCAGTTTCTTCCTCTATCTTGCCTGTTTAATTTTAGCACAGCCTTACTGGATCTAAACAGTGGTAGGTTAAGGATGATAAATATGTATGCAAATTGACTAAAACACAAGGTTTTAGATTACCGAACTGTCTAAAGGAAGAATGGGTAAAGTACTGTAAAAGATCGGAAATAGGAAAGGGAGCAGGAATTTGGAAAAGCTTCATGGAAGACATAACAACAAACTGGAGTGTGAAAGGAAAGTAAGATCTGACATGTGGAATATGAGTGTAAAGAGCAGCATGACCAGAGACAAGAGTCCAGAGTTAAGAGCAATTGATTCAGATGCACAAAGGGGATTAACAGGAAATGTGGAGGAAGGCTGAGGCAACATAACAAAAACGGGAGAGATAGTTTCTAGAAGCTTTGCAAAAAAACTGATTGATCTGATTGTGGACATCATCACTTGTAAGTGCCTATGACAAATACCCAGGCAGATATATCAAAAAGGCATTCCCTCCAAACATGGAAGGTTATAGGCACTGAAGGACCCCTTAGGAGGGCCACCAAATTCAAGTATAGGATGTCCAGATAAACTTGAAAAGTAGCTCTACCTGCTGAATTTTTGTAGTTTATTTTAAAAAGTAGAATACCAGACATTTAGGGTGTTCTGAGAAGGCCAATACAGAAAGCAGGACAAAATCATTAAATATACAATATGCCATATAATATACATATATGGTGCCTAGAGGCCAGGTGCAGTGCTGTAACCCTAGCACCTTGTGGGGGTGCTGGTGGTAAAGTGGTGAGCCTTCCTAGCACTTTGGGAGGCTGAGGTGGGAAGAATGCTTAAGGTCAGGAGTTTGTTCGAGACAAACCTGTAAGAGCAAGACCATGTCTCTGAAAAAAAATAGAAAATTAAGCCCAACATGGTGGTGCATGCCTGTAGTTCTAGCCACTCGGGAGGTTAAAATGGAGGATTGCTTGAGCGTAGGAGTTTGAGGTTGCAATGAGTTATAATGACAGCCATGCACTCTAACCTAGGCAACATTGTGAGGCCTTATTGCAAAACAACAAAACAAAAACTGCCTGGCAACTCTACTTCTTCGGGTATTTTCACTCATGAAATTCTACCCGTAACTGTAAGCAGTGCTTTTAACTAGTACTAGGAGACTCACCTAACCAGACCATATCAATTAAATTAACCAGGGTGCTTGCTGGAAAACTCAGAAGTCTATGTTCCATACTATGTTACTTGAAAATAAGATTCTCTTTTTTTTTTTTTGAGACAATCTCATTATGCTGCTCTCGGTAGTGCCGTGGCGTCTCAGTTCACAGCTCACAGCAACCTCAAACTCTTGGGCTTAAGAGTTTCTCTTGTCTCAGCCTCCCAAGTATCTGGGACTACAGGCACCCACAACGCCCAGCTATTTTTTTTTGTTGTTGTTGTCATTGTTGTTTAGCAGGCCTGGGCCGGATTTGAACTCGCCAGCCCTGGTGTATGTGGCCAGCACCCTAACCACTAAGCAATGGGTGCCAAGCCAGAAAATAAAATTCTTATAAAAAATAGAAAGTACCCTCTTAAAATTTAGGAGTTATCCACATATTGCTAAAAACTGAAGCCCTAAGAATAAATGAAACCTGAACATGGCTATAAGGAAAAAAAACCAAAAAAATATAAAAATCAAAAGAAACAGAATCCTAGGCATATCCAAGTTGTACGACATTTTTACAAGAGTTGTTACTTTGGGAAGACATGGATAAAAAAATACCTAGGTTTAGGTAGTGGTGGTAGAAGATATACACGCCATTGGGAAAATCTTAGAGAATACTTAAATTATCAGGAGACAGAAAATTAGAAGGGGGCTAAAGAAAAAGCAGGGAAAGAAAAATGAAAACCAAGAACTAGGAAGCGTTAAATGTGAAGAAAACCAAAGAAAAGAAGAATTGCAAAGATAGTACAATAACAGCAGATGATAAACTAATGCTTCTACTCTATATTTCCCTCATTTTAATGCTAATTCATCATAATCTCCACTACTGTTCTTCTCCTTAACAATGCTCACCAATCCTCACAATTGGGAGACAAACAGGTTACTTTTGCACTCCAATCAGACAGGTGACTCACATTTTTCAGAGGACAGCGCTGGCGGGCATACCACTCTTGAGAATAAAAGCACAGCATGACGCCATTACCCAAGAAAAGAGAAGTCCACATCAGAACATTCCAAATTGGCCTTTTCCTGCGATCATTGACAATGAAGTTGAAAGCCACTAGAGTTAGGAAGACAACAAAATAAAGTATGCAGTTATCAAAACAGTCTATCAGGAGATAAGGACTCTCAGATATCTACTGTCATCATTTAATAAATCACAGAAAGCCATCAACTGTTCATACATACATACATTTTATTCTGGTCACTGGTTTTATAAATGAAAATGAAGCTTCATTGTTGAAATGTATTAATCAGTAATTAACAGGACAGCAACAGTATTCAGAACAGGTGAGTATATTTCATGAAATTATTCATATGCTAACTCTTCCTCTACCCACTCAAAAATAATTTTCCAAGGGGTGCATACTGATTATGTTTATATAAACTTCATGACCTGCCAAATCAGTGTTATTAATGGTCTTCAAGAGGTTACCTAGTTCATTTCCTTAAAGTGTAAACAACTGGAGACGGTTACATAATTTATTCAAAGTCAATATTCTAACCAGCTGAGAAATACTACTTTGACAAGGTATTAGTGTTATCTAGTTTTTCTACCTTGATTTTCGTCTCTCTTCCGCATGATTTTCTCTTTTTAACATAATACCTAGTACTCACAGCATGCCAAGATACTTACTTCCAAAGAACATGAAGAGCACGAACAGCACAGGATAAAAAAAGCTCAAGCAAACAGCCAGGGCGTATTCGTGCACTACAGCAGATACAGCAAAAACAGCCAACATGGCAGCAGATTTGAACCTCTTAGAGAACAACTAAAGGAAAACATTAAAGATTTTTAAAAATTTTAAAGTAAGCATGAGTTTTGTTTTGTTTGTTTTTTTTTTTTTGTAGAGACAGAGTCTCACTTTATGGCCCTCAGTAGAGTGCCATGGCATCACACAGCTCACAGCAACCTCCAACTCCTGGGCTTAAGTGATTCTCCTGTCTCAGCCTCCCGAGTAGCTGGGACTACAGGCACCCGCCACAACGCCCAGCTATTTTTTGGTTGCAGTTCAGCCAGGGCTGGGTTTGAACCCGCCACCCTCGGTATATGGGGCCGGCGCCTTAGCAACTGAGCCACAGGCGCCTCCCAGTAAGCATGAGTTTTATATGATATATCATTATCACATGCAAAAAGCACCTAAATATATTTATGTGTGATTTTCCAAGTCTACGCCTTAGATTAATCCAAGTCTATTAAAATAATTACAAAAACATAAATACCCATAAATCCCTATTAAAATGATGCATTTCCCAAAGCATTATCATTTAAAGATCTAGGTATGTTTCTAAAAACATTAATAGCATATATTTATAAATTATTATGGTTGACAAACCATAATTTTCATACATAAGCAAAATGTATCTGATATAATCTTTACTGTAACACTGTATGGTGGATAGGGCAGGTGTCCTCTCCATTTTCTACAGGTAACAAAGATTTAGGAAGAAGAGACTTGCCTCCTCCCTATGTGAAAGTACACTCAAATAATGCTATTTCCACCACAAGACGCTGTGACTAGGCAAATGGTGCTCTTTCTTGAAGTTTTAATCAACCAAGAGATTCAAGGTTACATTTCTTTTTCTTTTTTTTTTTTTTTTTCTTGAGACAGAGTCTCACTATGACACCCTCAGTAGAGTGCCATGGCATCACACTCACAGCAACCTCAAACTCTGGGGCTTAAGCAATTCTCTTGCCTCAGCCTCCAAGGTACCTGGGACTACAGGCACCCACCACAATGCCCAGCTATTTTTGGTTGCAGCTGTCATTGTTATTTTAGCTGGCCTGGGCCGGGTTCGAATCTAGCTCCCTTGGTGTATGTGGCTGGCACCATAACCATTGTGCTACGGGCACCAAGCCAAGATTACATTTCATTAGTCTCTAAGCACATTCTGCTCTAAAGAATATCTCAAAGACATGTATCACTGGAGAGACATAAATCTACAAAAGGTCTTTCTCTAAACAAAGAAAAATAAATGAAAAAAGATAGAGATTATTTGTTGGCAACAAGATTCCTAAGAAATAATCCATTATTGGTGGATCATTTCAATTCCTCCAAAGAGTTCCATGCATTCTTTACTTTGTTATCATGTAAAATAAAACCCAGAGAAAAATACAGTATTAGCCTTAGTACCGTACAAATTAGTTTCTAAGCAATATACTATTCAAAGCACAGAAGTTGTTAGATGTAAATGTCTCTCTCATAGGAAAATTAAAGATATTATCATCCTTTCTTCATGAGCAATTAGGCTATTTTTATTTTTAAAGAGACAGTCTCACTTCGTCAATCCTGGGTAGACTGCCGTGGCATCATAGCTCACAGCAACCTCAAACTTTTGAGTGATTTTCCAAGTCTACGCGCCTTAGATTAATCCAAGTCTCTTGGGCTTGAGTGATTCTCTTGCCTCATTCTCTTGAGTAGCTGGGAATACAGGTGCCCGCCACAACACGTGGCTAGTTTCACATGGGGTCTCACTCTTGCTCAGGCTAGTCTCCACTCCTTAGCTCAGGTAATCCACCTGCCTCGGCCTCCCAGAATGCTAGGATTACAGGCATGAGCCACCGTACCTGGCTTCATGAGCAATTACATATAACTTCTTCCTACTGCATAATAATATATCTGGAAAAGAATTCTTTCCTTTTTGGGGGAGAGGAGGGTGACATGATCTCACTGTGTTGACCAGGATGGAGTAAAATGGCATCATCAGAGCTCACTACAGCCTCAACACTCCTGGGCTCAAGTGATCCTCTCACCTCAACCTCCTGAGTAGCTAGTCAGACTATAGGTGTATGCCATGGCATCCAGATAATTTTTTTTACTTTTTGTAGAAACAAGGTCTTGCTACATTGCCCAGGGCAGTCTCAAACTCCTGAGCTCAAGTTATCCTCATGCCTCAGCCTCTCAAAGTGCTAGGAATACAGATATAAACCACTGTGCCTGACCAAATATCCATTTCTTAAACTAAATCTTGCTGCTTACCCATAGAAAGTCCTTGTAAGCATAATAATATAGCCAGTCATGGACAACTACATTCCAAGTCCTGTAATAGTTAGAGTATGATGTGGAATTCCACCAATCCTGAAGGGAAAAGCAAAGGTATAAAACTACACACATACCATAAGCAAAACCCCCCTCAATTTTTCCAAAAACCATACATATGTAACATAGAAACCAGCATATATTATGATAAAGTGTTAGTTCATATGCTGATGTCAGAAAACTCTTAAAAGGCATTTTATTAAAACTAAATGTGACATTAATTCTAGTATTATGTATGACCAAGTTTCTAGGTACATTTTGTCTCATAACTAAACAAGTTATGATGAAAGATACAGAACACACAGACTCATTTAAATCTAATGTTCATTCAAACAGCAATCAGTAAACTTTCCCTATCCCCTCCAGCTCTTCACCTTGCTAGAATGTAGTAAGAAAATTCCAAGGTCATTAAGACTAGATAGAGTGTTAAGATTAAAGAGCTGTTTTCTGGTATCATAAATGATAAAATTTAAGTTACACGAGGAGTGAGTTGGTGGCTACCTCCAAGACCTGGTGTCCTTTATATAATTCTTGCTCCCAATTTTAAGAACAGACTAATGAAATCAGATATCTAAAATCTGCAATCCACACTTAATGTCTGAGAAAAGTCTAGGAGACTTAAATTGATATCAAAATACAACAAAAACTCAAAGAGAGATTTAGGTGGGGATACCAAACACAATGAACTATTCTGGTGCCAGTCTAAAGCTTTCCAATTTTAGAAACATAAGAATACTCCTGAATCAATACCTCTCATAATAAAAGAGGGGAAAATTGTTTCCTTCACAAATTGTTCAATGGTCTTTACTGATGTCACTCTTTCATCACTGGCACCATATAAGCCAATTTTTTGTCTTATAACACCATCTGGACAAACACTTTCCTGCTGTATTCAGCAATATATTCTCACAGGATCCGGCAGAAACTATGCACGTGTATTAAGGGAGCAGATATTAGAGGTAAAAGCTATGTTAATTGAATCTGTATCAGAATTTCAGACAATTTTGGCGAAATTTGTGGAAAAGAAATTTCACAATGTTTGTGTGAAGAAGCTGGGAATAATAACCAATAAGCTCAAATACTTAATGAGGACATAAGATGAGCCTAATTATATATTACCTTATAAAACATCCTGTCACCAAAGCGCAACATCTCAGCAAAAGCATTGAGCCAGCAGTGCAAAAACGCAAAAAAACTAAGGAGCAGAATCAGCACCCCTAAAAATAAGATTAATAAATATTGAGAGCCTTTCTAAATAGCTCATATATAAGCAATTAATTATGTCATCATTTAACTGGAATTATTTTGTGAAATACAAGTTATTCAGCTACCTCAGATATCAAGCAATTAACTACATGTCACCACTTGTTTATAGTTGGGATTATTTTATAAAATACAAGTTATTCAAATAGCTCAGATATCAAGCAATTAATTATATGTCACCATTTTAGTTGGGATTATTTTGTAAAATAGATATTATTCCAATGTGAATTACACTATATTGTAAAATACCATTCACATATCCACCCCTTTACATTTATTCACAAAATATTTATAGAGCATCTACTATGTACCAGACAATATGGGAGAGACTGTGACCACCTATAAGAACATAGTACTTGATCTTAAGCAATTTACATTCCAGTGGGGAAAACAGCCAAGTAGGCAACACATACCTTATTTTATTTATTTTTTATTTATTTATTTTTTTTGTAGAGACAGAGTCTCACTTTATGGCCCTCGGTAGAGTGCCATGGCATCACACAGCTCACAGCAACCTCCAACTCCTGGGCTTAAGCGATTCTCTTGCCTCAGCCTCCCGAGTAACTGGGACTACAGGCGCCCGCCACAACACCCGGCTATTTTTTTGTTGCAGTTTGGCCGGGGCCGGGTTTGAACCCGCCACTCTCAGTATATGGGGCCGGCGCCTTACTGACTGACCCACAGGTGCCGCCTATTTATTTAATTTTTAATTAAGACAGAGTCTCACTTTGTCACCCTCTTTAGCGTGCCATGGCACCATAGCTCACAGCAACCTCAAACTCTTGGGCTTAAGCAATTCTCTTGCCTCAGCCTCCCAAGTAGCTAGGACTACAGGCACCCACCACAACGCCTGGCTATTTTTGTCATTGTGGTTGTTTAGCAGGCCTGGGCTGGGTTCGAACCCAAGAGCCCCAGTGCATGTGGCTGGCACCCTAACCACTGAGCTATGGGCACCGAGCTACACACCCTATTTTAGGAACAGATAACAGAGTTTATTGGAATAAATCTTGAGGGTTAGCAGGGTGGGTTACTGAAAGATGTCAGAGGTGTCCATAGAGTGTGGGGTGCTGGCCACATACACTGAGGCTGGCGGGTTTGAACCTGGTCAGGGCCTGCTAAACAACAATGATAACTACAACAACAACAAAAACAGTCGGGCGTTGTGGTGGGCACCTATAGTCCCAGCTACTTGGGAGTCTGAGGCAAGAGAATCACTTAAACCCAGGAGTTTGAGGTTGCTGTGAGCTGTGATGCCCCAGCACTCCACCCAGGGTGACATAGTGAGACTCTGTCTCCAAAAAAGAAAAGAAAGATGTCAGAGGGAGAAGGGAAGAGAAAAAGTGATGACAGAAAACATTACTAACATTTAATGAATAAAGAGAAAGAGTGAGTAAAATGCAAGCTTGCACAGAGTAAAGATTATGCATGTCTTATTCGCTGCTGGATGCTGAGCTCCTAGCATCAGTAGGTACTCATGTATCTCCAGAAAAAAATAAGTAGAATGAGTAAAGTTAAGAGATTGAGGTATAGCTGGAAAGACAGAGGAGAATAGGAAATGGTGGCAAGAGAGATTTCAAGATGGAGTCAGCAACATCCAATGCTTCATGCAAGTCAAACTGGATTAGTGTAACCATCTACAGGAGTCAGAATCAGGGAGATACTAGTGATTTTAACAAAGAGCATTTCAGTGGCCTGGTGGGATTAGGAGCTAGATTAAAGAGAAAAGAATAGGGAACAGAAAGATAAAGCATAAATATGGCTCATCTACCACCACAGAACATAAAACTTGAGTGAAAGACATAAGATTAATGGAAAGACTGTCCTGAAGACTGGAAGGACACTTCCATTTCTAAAGTAGATGGAAAAGAAGTCAAGATTGGTATATGTGTGTAAATAAGTTTAGAGGAAAAAGCAGGTAAATACAGGAGTTCATGGGGAGTGGTCTTCTATTACATTTTCCTTATGAATTTATGCATGACCAAATGAACAAATACTCATGTTACCTGGCAGGATGGAGTTAAATACACATAGGACCAGAACACGAGCGCTGAAGGGCTCCTGTTTGATATTCCGAAACAAGGGAGCACAAAGCCTTTCAAAGATGTAGTACACATAAAAAAGGCACCCAAAAACCTAAAACATAACAAATATCCAATTATCATAACGATAGCTTGATTTAAAAAAAAAAAAGGTGATCTTTTCCTCAAAAAAAAAATAATAATAATAATAAGGTACATACATATTTCATTTAACAATAGGATACAGGACTGCTATAATCCTTCAGGGATTTTACTGAAACCTAGTTTTCACCATACCTTTTTCTAATCCTTTATTAAGTCAAGTTTTTAGAAGTTCATAGCCTTGGGTGGCACTTATGGCTCAAAGGAGTAGGGTGCCTGCCCCATATGCCAGAGGTGGCAGGTTCAAACCCAACCAAAACCCCAAACTGCAAAAAAAAAAAAAAAAAAAAGTTCGTAGTTTTTGTTTTTTTTTTTTTTTTTTTTGCGGTTTTAGGCCGGGGCTGGGTTTGAACCCGCCACCTCCGGCATATGGGGCTGGCGCCCTACCCCTTTGAGCCACAGGCACCGCTGAAAAGTTCATAGTTTTAGAACCTGTATTTCTTCCTATATAAAACTTGTACTGTAAGGGGAGTTTTGATTGAGATAAGAATTTAAACTGAGATATTCTGGGATTTATGATTCTAGTAGGGGAGTGGTAGGGAAGAGGGAGCGAATGTGGGAGAGTCAGATCACATCCACACACATATACCCCCAAAAGAAAACAATCAGAACAGGTGGCGCCTGTGTCTCAGTGGGGAGGGCGCCAGCACCATATACCGAGGGTGGCAGGTTCAAACCCAGCCCCAGCCAAACCGCAACAAAAGAATCGTCTAAGCCCAGGAGCTGGAGGTTGCTGGGAGCTGTGATGCCACAGCATTCTACTGAGGGTGACAAAGTGAGACTCTGTCTCAAATAAAAAATAAAAAAAAAAAAAAGCAGGAATATGGGGAAAATTAATGTGTTGCTTACTGAAATAATCAGAATTGCTTTAATTAAAAAGACTTCCTTTTACGGAAGAAAATTCCTTTTGATGTTGGCGAAACAAATACCATTTCCTGTTCTGATAATAGTTTAAAAAAATTCACAGTCTCAAAAGAAACATTTTTGAGCACCCAGAAGATTTAAGTAAGAGTATCATGAATAGGAATTCCCATCTCCCACCAATCAACACACCATTGGCAGTTAAAACTTTACCTGTGCAAACTGCATAGCAACATAACCCCACCTTATAGTGGGAGTCCTAAAAAGAAAATAAGTTTTCTAAATAAACAATTGAACTTGAATAAATACACTCATGATATTTTTACACATAAATCATTTACGGCTACATGAAATACTTACATAATTCTGTCAAGAATTACCATGACCATCCTGAGCAAGAGTGAGACCCCATCTGCACTAAAAAATAGAAAAACTAGCCGGGCACTGCGGCAGGTATCTACAGTTCCAGCTACTTGGGAAGCTGAGGCAAGAATATTGCTTGAGCCCAAGAGTTTGAGGTTGCTGTGAGTTATGACAGCACAGCACTCTCTACAGGGTGACAAAGATTCTATTCCAAAACAAACACACAAAAATTTACTATAATCAAATTAGACTGCTATATGTAAATCACGATTTGAGGCATCCCAAGCCACACAGAAGAAAATGAACTTTCATATTCTCTATATTCTTATGTGAACTGGTGGTCCCTACCTATGTATCCACCTCGCTCATGCCACAAATTCATGTGCTCGCCACACTCCTATTGTATAGTACCATTACCTGGGATAGCTGTCACGGTAGATCAAGGTAGGAGCAAACAAGAAATACAAGTACTGATTGACTGTAGGTATTGGAACAGTGCCTAAAAAAGGAAAACCATACTTAGATCAGGGCTCTTGGATTTCTCTCAGTAAAATTAAAGGAGGAAAATAAGGAAATACAGAACAGGGAAGAACAAGATGACATCTCCTGGCTCATGTTATTTCTTCCTGATCTCCTAAGATGACCTCTTATTCTTATATTAATTGAATATTACCAATCTCTCTTAACTAAGTTATTCCTGTGACTAACTTCTAGAGTGTGAAACAATTTGCAAACAGTAAGTAGTTACACAAGACTCTAAGGATCGATTTTTTAAAGTTATATGGGATCAAGGGAAAAACAAGAATAGTCAGAAAACTGAGAAAGTCTTCCAAATCAATATGGGTCTTTTATATTTAAAACTCAAAACACAATCTGTATATTATATAATGTGCCATCCCAGCAAACACCAAAGGCTGAAATACCCTCTGGATAATCCTTTAACTTAATGAAATTACATACTTGATTTCTCCTTAGCTGAATTTAGAACCCGAGGCACATTCTCTCTGACAAATGAATGGGTCTTCATTATTAAACGAACCTAGAAAAGGAAGGGGGGGGAAGGATAAATTTTCCTTGTCTCCTATAAGCAACTCCAGAACAGCATTAATTATATTTACACAAAAGAACTTAATTTTTTTTGCATATACCAAACCAAGTTCACTTTTATGCAATAAAGAAAAAAAAACTACAAAGAAGGCCATGTTATTACTCAAATTATATTATAGCTAATAACATTATCTAATGAGTATATTACAAATCAAGATATTAAAAGCCTGTTTAAAGAAAGTCCTTTGAAAAGGCCCTTTCCGGGGCAGTGCCTGTGGCTCAAGGAGTAGGGTGCCGGTCCCATATGCCGGAGGTGGTGGGTTCAGACCCAGCCCCGGCCAAAAACCACAAAAAAAAAAAAAAGAAAAGGCCCTTTCCATTAGTCAAGCATGTTATAGACAGTCAATGTAAGTCAGAAAATTCTGAAAGGTGTATAAGCAAATAAAAATAAATCCTTTGGTATTCAGCTGGAAGGAAGCAAAACAAGATGGTTGAATAGAATCCTCCAGCAACCAACTGCCACCTCCCAACACCAAACTGATCCATACAAAAGGCCATTTTCTTTTTCTTTGAGACAGAGTCTCACTATGTCACCCTGGATAGAGTTCCATGGTGTCACACCTCACAGCAACCTCAAACTCTTGGGCTCAAGCGATTTCTCTTGCCTCAGCCTCTGAAGTAGCTGGGACTACAGGGCAGACATAATGCCCAGCTATTTTTTGTTGTTGTTGCAGTTGTCATTTTTGTTTTAGCTGGCCCGGGCCAGGTTCGAACCCACCAACTTCAGTGTATGTGGCCAGTGCCCTACTCACTGAGCAATGGACACAGCTAAGAAGCCATTTTCATAAAAACTAAAATAAACCCTTTATTTAGATGTAAATAGTTACATGACAAAACAATGAAACTGACACTTCAAAAATGAAGTTTTTAGGGCTGCGCCTGTGGCTCAGTGGGTAGGGCACCAGCCCCATATACCGAGGGTGACAGGTTCAAACCTGGCCAGTGGCAGCTGCAACAAAAATAGCCAGGCATTGTGGCGGGCGTCTGTAGTCCCAGCAACTCAGAAGGCTGAGGCAAGAGAATCACCCTAGCCCAAGAGCTGGAGGTTGCTGTGAGCTGTGATGCCATGGCACTCTACCGAAGGTGACAAAGTGAGACTCTGTCTCAAAAAAGAAAGAAGTTTTTAAAATACAAAAATATATTTTATAATTTAAACAACTTTTATAAAAAGTCTAATTCATCCCAAGCAGTTCAATACAATTCAATTACCAGGAGTTGGAACGTGAAAGCTAGAATGAATCTTGAAAGATGAGATGATCTAGTTCAACACTTTGATTTTTCAGATGTCATAAGAATGACATATGGAAATTTATTCAAGTTAAACTGTTAAAAATAACAGTATCAGTATTATTTTAAGCACAGCATCACTTTGCTTAAAATTCAAACCCTTACCTGTTCAAGTATAACAATGAACCGGCAAGCTGGTGGCAGCGTATATGCAAATACAACATACACTGGTCCAAATCCTAGAAATCCAATCTGGAAGATCATGAAAAGCAAACCATGGAAGAGAGAATGGATCAGGGGATGAGAACTCTTACTATAGCCATTGGCCCAACGTTCAAAAAGAAAATAGGGAATCGAAAGTGTAGACAGGAACATGATCCACCACATCCAAATAACGGTAGGAAATTTGCCAAAAGCATAAGACAGAAGGCTAAACTCAAGCACCAGCCTGGGAGAAAAAGCACAAAAAAAGAACGTAGAAGTGAGTTCTTAATATGCACTGAATTCACAGAATTCAAAACTTTCAGACCCCAAATTTTCAACCTCAGGGAACACTACAACATTAATACACTAAAGTCATAGATGTGATAGTTCCACTAGATGGAGAACTGCTTCTAATCCTCTGTTTCACAATATATCCCAGCAATTAGTTTTCTAAAAGTCCTAAGATAATTACTGCCTTTGAACTTCAGATACCTACTATAATTGCACTTTGAACGTCTGAAAGATCAGGTTCTCACATTAATATTTTTAAACTCAAATACTCTACAGCAAAATAAAGTATAAAAATAACAATCATTCCTATGTGTGAAATCATTCCTATGATTTTTCAGAAGGAAACAGACACAATTCAAAAACCATTAATATATCATTTCAAGGCTGGGCGCCCGTAGCTCAATGGTTATAGTGTCACCCCCGTGCACTGGGGGTGGCAGGTTCAAACCTGGCCAGAGCCTGCTAAACAAACAAACAAAAATATCATTTCAAAATGTAATTTTCCCAAAAAGCACATAATTCAATCTATGATTATCACACTGCCCTTTTTTGTTACAATGTGATTTTTATAACAGTAAACAAACACTTTCAAGCTTAAATTTCAATAAGCTACTTGTTCTAACTAACCATCTTAAATGTATACCACCAAAACCACTGAAAAATCATATACGCCTGTCCCTCTGTATCCACAGGGGATTGATTTCAGGACCGCCTGCAGATACCAAAATCCGTACATGGTCAAGTCCTGCAGTCAGCCCTGTGAAACCTTGGATATGAAAAATAAGCCCTCTTTCACATTTTATGGGGGCAAGACATGATTGCAAGAGGGATTTTACCTAACAATTGCAATCAGTGTAACCTGGCTTATTGTACCCTCAATGAATCCCCAACAATAAAAAAAAAAGAAAAAAAAAGAAAAAGAAGCCCTCTGTCCTGCAATCCCATTACTGGGCATCTAGAAGGAAAAAAATCCTTTTATCATAAGGACACTTGTACTAGACTGTTTATTGCAGCTCAATTTACAATCGCCAAAATGTGGAAACAGCCTAAATGCCCACCAACCCAGGAATGGATTAACAAGCTGTGGTATATGTACACCATGGAATACTATTCAGCTATTAAAAAAAATGGAGACTGGTGGCGCCTGTGACTCAGTGAGTAGGGCGCCGGCCCCATATGCCGAGGGTGGCGGGTTCAAACCCGGCCCCGGCCAAACTGCAAAACCAAAAAATAGCCGGGCGTTGTGGCGGGCGCCTGTAGTCCCAGCTGCTCGGGAGGCTGAGGCAAGAGAATCGCTTAAGCCCAGGAGATGGAGGTTGCTGTGAGCCGTGTGAAGCCACGGCACTCTACCCGAGGGCGGTACAGTGAGACTCTGTCTCTACAAAAAAAAAAAAAAAAAAAATGGAGACTTTACATCCTTCGTATTAACCTGGATGGAAGTGGAAGACATTATTCTTAGTAAAGCATCACAAGAATGGAGAAGCATGAATCCTATGTACTCAATCTTGATATGAGGACAATTAATGACAATTAAGGTTATGGGGGGGAAAGCAGAAAGAGGGACGGAGGGAGGTGGGTGGGGCCTTGGTGTGTGTCACACTCTATGGGGGCAAGACATGATTGCAAGAGGGACTTTACCTAACAATTGCAATCAGTGTAACCTGGCTTATTGTACCCTCAATGAATCCCCAACAATAAAAAAAAGAAAAATAAGCCCTCTGCACAAGTGGTTTCATATCTAGGAATACTGTATTTTCGATCCAAGTTTGGCTGTGGATGAAGACTCTGCCAATATGAAAGGCTGACTGTATTTTTTTTTTTTTTTAAATCCCTAAAGTCAGCCAGGCGAGGTGGCTCACGCCTGTAATCCTAGCACTCTAGGAGGCCAAGGCAGGTGGACTGCTTAAGCTCAGAAGTTTGAGACCAGCCTGAGCCAGAGCGAGACCCGGTCTCTAAAAATAGCTGGGTGTTGTGGTAGACACCTGTAGTCCCAGCAATTTGGGAGACTGAGGCAAGATCACTCAAGCCCAAGAGTTTGAGGTTGCTGTGAGCTATGACACTACGGCACTCTACCAAAGGTGACAAAATGAGAGTCTGTCTCAAAAAAAAAAAAGTGAACTCACGTTCAAGTGCCAACTGCATACAAAATTCTTCTGTTTGGGAAAATCACCTGGAAACTACCAATCATAGTCTTTTAAATAGACCGTTTTAAACATAAGTAATGAAGGTTCTAATTTTCTTTTTAGTTACATTCTTCAAAGGAGAAAAATATCACCCTCAAATCAGCAGCTTTAGAATTTTCTGAAGCAAATTTAACCAAATTACCCTTAACCAAAATGTAGTGAAAAATCTCAACTTCTCCCATATCAGCTAGCCCCACCATTCTTTTTTGTCTTACCTTCCTTCATCAATGTAATCTACTACAAGTGTGCTGAGGATAAAGAGAATGAGGAGGGCAATGAACATGTGATATATTGTTCTTATGTGGTCCACTTCAAGCAGCTCACTGTAAATGTAGTTCAAACAAATCAAATTAATCATCTATATTTCATTTCAAAACATCATATAAAGATCTTTCCTTAAGGCAGTTTAAAAGATGCTTAACATATCCTCCAAAAAAAAAAAAACATCTCAAAAAAAACAATGGCTTACATTCTTAAAAACCTACCAGAATCAGTTTTCTAGGTAAACAAAGGCCAATCACTGAAAACAGGAACACAGAAACTACTTCTAAATGCTAAGAAGTTTTAAAAAATTCCTATCTATACATTTTACTCTCTACACTTAATATATACTGAGTACTATATATTTCCAAGATGTTAAAATTGACCTAAGTTTCTGTCAAGTTGATAAGCCACCTCCTAAACAGTTCCAACTATCAATTACCCAAGGATACACCACCACTCCTGGGTAATTTTTCTATTTTTAGTAGAGATGGGGTCTCACTTTTGCTCAGGCTGGTCTTGAACTCCTGAGCTCAAGCAATCCTCTTGCCTTGGCTTTCTAGAGTGCTAGGATTATAGGCATGAGCCATGGCACTGGGTGGCCACCCCTTCTCTTTTGTTACTAGTTGACTTTTGTATTTAAGATCAGGTTACTTTTCTTTTAATACAGTAAGGCCAGGCTGTGTGGCTCACATCTGTAATCCTAGCACTCTGGGAGATCCAGGCAAGTAGAATGCTTGAGCTCGGGAGTTTCAGACCACCCTGAACAGGAGCAAGATCTATCTGTACTAAAAACAGAAAATTTAGCCAGGTGTGGTGGTGTATACCTGTAGTCCCAGCTGCTGGAGAGGCTAAGACAAGAAGGATCACTGAGTCCAGGAGTCTGAGGTTGCTGTGAGCTATGATGCCCAGCACTCTGCCTAGGGCAACAGAGATACTGCATCAAAAAAAAAGTGAGGGGGTGGGGGGTGGGGAGAAAAGACAAAACAGCATATAACTTTCTAGATGACTTTTCCTAAATAGATCTTTCAGATTTTTTTCTTCTTTTTTTGAGACAGAGTCTTACTTTGTCACCCTTGGTAGAGTACCATGGCATCATAGTTCAAACTCTCAAGCTCAAGTGATCCTCTTGCCTCAGTCTCCCAGGCCTCTGGGACTACAGGCACCTGTCCCTATGCCAGGCTATTTTTGCTACCTTTTTTTTTTTTTCTTTTTAGAGAGATGGCGTCTCAGTCTTGTTCAGACTGGTCTTGAATTCCCGACCTCAAGCAATCTACCTGCTTTGGCCTACCAACGTGCTAGGATTACAGGCATGAGTCACCACGCCTGGCATATCTTTCATATTTTATTAAAACAAACTTTTAAATCTCATTTTTGTAACTTTTTGAGGAATTTAATATTAAATCTCAGAAATAATAATCTTCAGATTCTAATAAAAATCCATCTGGACCATAGAAAATGTGTTCTATGTATTTCCTTGGTTAATACTTTTTTTAGTTTTTAGTTATTTTTGACATAGAGTCTACTATGTCACCCTCCATAGAGTGCTGTGGCATCTCTGTGGTGTACGTTGCCAGTGCTGTGGGTGCCGAGCCTATAATTAAAGTTTTAATGGCAGAATTTGCATTATTTAAAAAAATAACCAAAATTAAAGTATACTTTAAAAAGTAAAAACATAGGGCGGCGCCTGTGGCTCAGCGAGTAGGGCGCCGGCCCCACATGCCAAGGGTGGCGGGTTCAAACCCAGCCCCGGTCAAACTGCAACAACAACAACAAAAAAAAAAATAGCCGGGCGTTGTGGCGGGCGCCTGTAGTCCCAGCTACTAGGGAGGCTGAGGCAAGAGAATCGCGGAAGCCCAGGAGTTAGAGGTTGCTGTGAGCCGTGTGACGCCACGGCACTCTACCCGAGGGCGGTACAGTGAGACTCTGTCTCTACAAAAAAAAAAAAAAAAAAAAGTAAAAACATAGCTTGGCACCTGTAGCTCAGTGGTTAGGGCGCTGGCCAAATACCGCAGAGCTGTCTGATTCGAACCTGGCCTGGGCCAGTTAAACAACAACTACAGCAAAAAATAGTTGGGCATTGTAGTGGGCACCTGTAGTCCCAGCTACTTGGGAGGCAGAGGCAGGAGAATCACTTGAGCCCAGGAGTTGGAGGGTGCTGTGAGCACTCTATCCCAGGGTGACAGCCTGAGGCTCTGTCTCAAAAAAAAAAAAAAAAAAAAGAAAAGAAAAGAAAGAAAACTCTAGCCCTCTTATCAGATCAATTTGACCCACGGAAAATAAATGTTAATAAGCACAAAAGGTGCATTTTACAAAAAAATTATTAACAGCTGAGGATGGTGACTCATGCCTATCATCTTTGCACTTTAAGAGGCCAAGGCAGTACTCGGGAGGCTGAGACAAGAGATCAGATCACCTAAGCCCAAGAGCTGGAGGTTGCTGTGAGCTGTGATGCCACAGCACTCTACCAAGGCCAACAAAGTGAGACACTGTCTCAAAAAAAAATAATAATAATAAGAGGCTAAGGCAGGAGGATTGCTTAAGGCCAGGAGTTCAAGACCAGCCTGAGCAAAAGCTATACTCCGTCTCTACAAAAAAAACAGAAAAATAAGCCACGGGGCAAGGGGCTATACACTTATAGCTACTAGGGAGACTCAAACAGGGGAATAACTTGAGCCCCGAAGTTTGAAGTTGTAGTGAGCTCTGGTTGAAGCCATTACACTCTAGCCCAGACAACAAAGCAACACCCCATCACCAAAACAAAACAAAACCAAAAAACCCCATACCCACAGAAAAGCACATTAAACGCTTAAGGTAATTTTTTTTTTTTTTTTGCAGTTTTTGGCCGGGGCCGGGTTTGAACCCACCACCTCCAGTATATGGGGCTGGGGGCTGGCGCCCTACTCTTTTGAGCCACAGGTGCCGCCCCAAGGTAATTTTTTTTTTAACCAGCTCAACTATTTCAGGTTAAATTTCAGCAGTATTCTAATGGATAAATAATCTAGAGAGCATTGAAGAAGAAATATTCATCACATACCCAAAATGCACCTTTAATGTTTAGTTTACAAATGAAATTGTTACTATTTATTTATAATGTGTATACTTTATGGGTGAAAAATTAAGGTAATGGGGATTTTAAAATAAGTAACTTTGAGAAAACTATCATGTCTCTGAACTGGCCAGCCAAACAAGAGATGGAAAACAATTTATGTATCAAGAAGGCATCAACTTCTAAAACTCTCTTAAAATAGGTTTACCAAATTAGAAAACTTTTGTTTTAGCTCTTTGGGTAACCAATTCTCTGCAGCACAACTTCAAGAAATTTATTGGATGACAAATAACCATGACCTCTAAACTCCTCCTTTGGAACTATTTATATATACAGAACCAGAAGATCAGAAAGGAGTAAGGAGTAACAAAGGTACAAAAAGAATTAACAAAACTAATGCTTTATATGGATACAGGACAAGCTCCTTACATACTCATAGTGATTTCATCAAGATAACTTTCTTAAATTCAAACTAAAAATTAACAAAAAATACTAAAAAATACTCACTCTAAGAGAGATCGCCTTGTAATAAAAATCTTTCCTTGGTCTGGAGATGCTCTCAGATCTCTGGGAAGAACAAACAAATGAAAATTTAAGTACTTCAAGTATTATAAGAAATCTAACCCATGCAGAAGAGAAAGAATATTACCAATCACACCAACTAACATTCATTAACTACCTTTTTGCTATGATTCGGGGACTTTGTTAAGGGTTTTATGTCTGTTAATTCATTTAAACAATGTTACGAGATAGGTGCATGTGTAACAATTAAGGATGAGGCTCAGTGATTAGGGTGCCAGCCACATACACGGGGGATGGAAGGTTCGAAACTGGCCCAGGCTGGCTAAACAATAATGACAACTGCAACAAAAAAAATAGCTGGGCATTGTGCGGGCACCTGTAGTCCCAGCTACTTGGGAGGCTGAGGCAAGACAATCGCTTAAGCCCAAGAGTTGGAGGCTGTTGTCATGCTACAGCACTCTACTGAGGGTAACACAGTGAGACTGTGTCTCAAAAACAAACAAACAAAAAACAACAATTAAGGATGAAAGAGATGTTAGACGCCCTAACTACAGAAGCACTAAAGGAGTTCTCCACACCCAGCCCCTAAGGAAAGAAACTGCAGGAATCACACATTAGCAACCATTCTTCCTTCTTTCAGAGATACTCTGAAGTTACAGACATTCCTCCAACCATACTTTATTCCAAGTCATATACTGGTATTGGTCTATACGAAACTGCACTGATGATTAGGATACTCCTCCTAGTGTCAAAGGACTCCCAATAGCTTCCTAGTATTAAAGGCTGCCTCTTGTTACTAAAAACTTGAATTTTAATATCTCATATTATCATATTTTTCAGGGCTTGCTGCAGTACCTCTGGCATTTCTGTCAACTACTACTGGTTACAACTGTTCTCCAGAACATGAGAGTCTCCCAGAGAAACCACAAGGGCATAAAACTGAGAAAAGCATAGAATGGCACATCAGTACACACCAGGCTTTGCTAGCCTTCCCGCTTACTGATGACTGACCAATCAGAACACTGGATGCTAACCACTTTATCAGAAGTATTGTATAATGCCGGAGGTGGCGGGTTCAAACCCAGCCCCGGCCAAAAACCGAAAAAAAAAAAAAAAAAAAAAAGGAAGTATTGTATAGACAGGCATATAACGATTACAATTATGAGCAAGGACTCTAGAGCCAGATTCTAGGTTCAAATCCCTATTTAAGTAATCTTGGACAACATTTAAATGTTCTACGTTAGTTTCCTAATCTGTAACATGCAGAGTTACATTTATCTGCCTCATAGGGTCGCCATTTGGTTTGAAAGAACCCATGAAGAGCCCTTAGCAAGTACTGGCTCTAAATATATTAGTAAACAGCCTCAAAAGTATGTATGTATGTATGCTATAATACACAGATTGAGATGGAAAAAAAAAATCACTTTTCTAGTGGTTAAAGAATTTTCCCAGCACAACACACAGCCAATAAAAAGTGGTAGCAGTGTATGGACTCAGGAATTTTCACTGCAGTCCATATTCTGATTACTGAGCTATACTGAGTAGATGTCTGTATTAAAAGAAAGTAATAGAGGGGAGGGGGAAGGGAGGGTAATTGGTGGGACCACAACTACAGTGCATCTTACAAGGGTACATGTGAAATTTACTAAATGTAGAATATAAATGTCTCAACACAATAACTAAGACAATGCCATGAAGACTATGTTAACCAGTTAGATGAAAATATTTCAAATTGTATATAAAACCAGCACATTGTGGCCCATGATTGCATTAATGTACACAGCTATGATTTAATAAAAAAAGAAATAAAATAAAAATAAACAATTATTATAAAATAAAAAGGCAGGAGCATTGAGACACTTAAAAAAGAAAAAAAGAAAGTAATATACACACTTACTTTGTTCTGTGGTTGTTTTTCTCTCCTTCAAGAACAGAAAAGGTTGTGAGAGCACACCCACCATTATCTAATGATGCCGATTTTTCAATGAGATTAGTCACAAAATCATCAAAGTGATTCCCAACTTCCTTCATAAAAAATGGTTTCAATTCCTAGAGTTTTAAAACAAAGAAAAATGTAAGGAAGTTAACATATACTTGTGGGTCATTAACATTTTTCTAAAAGGGCCTCTTAAACAGAGCTGGGCCAAAAGAAAGCCATATACTAAGTGAGCTCCCAGGAGAAGCAAAAAACACTTCCCATATATGACTTGTAGTTTCAGAAATGGCTACTAAAAAAGCAACATAATGACTTATACCCTTTTAAGGCATAAATGAAGATACAAAAGTAATCACCTACTAAATGAACTCCTAAAAGTGATCTATAAAATCAAAACTACAAAAATAATTTTTTAAAAAGACTATTCTTTTTGTTTATTTAGAAAACAAAGTAAAAAAAATCAATTGGCATTATATTCCCATTATATCTATCTATCTATATCTCTATATATCTATATCTCTATATATATCTATATATTTGGTGGGGGGGTAGAGACAGAGTCTTACTTTATCCCCCTCTGTACAGTACACAGCTCACAGAAACCTCCAACCCCTGGGCTTAGGTGATTCTCTTGCCTCAGCCTCCCAAGTAGCTGGGACTACAGGTGCCTCCCACAAGACCCAGCTATTTTTTTGTTGCAGTTTGGCCAGGGCCGGGTTTGAACCTGCCACCCTCAGTATATGGGGCCAGCACCCTACCCACTGAGCCACAGGCGCTGCCCTATATAACTATGTTTTAAGTCCCCCTTTTTCTGAAGCAAGCCCTTCACTCCAAGTACTTACCACTTATATTTTAGGGCATGTCATTTCTACATCACACCTACATTTATACAAAGTTTACTCCTACCTACATATTTATATAACCACAAAACATGCGCTTATATATATGTGTCATATATATATATATAAACAAATACATATTTCATAAGGTAAAGGTAAATTACATGTTTTCTTTAAAATGTGCGCATGTATAAATGTTATGTTGATCTCATACAGTTTTTTCTTTTTAACACAATTCTTAACATTTTAAAACTTAAAGCTTTTGAAATGTATGAAGCAAAAAATATTTTTTTCAGGTTATAATAGGCCACCTACTATAGGTGCCCAAATTATAAATTTGGTTATCTTTAAATTGTCGAGACTTACCACAAAGGAAAATAAAATATTACTTACTAATTCATCAAGAGAAAAAAATGCCTTTTTCCTGACTAAATTACTTGTTGAACTCAAAATGAAGTAGCATTTTTCTGGGTCCTGTTTTAGCAAAAGGAGTTTGACCTTGACCAAGTTCTTTAAAGGTCAAACGTAAAAACATCAACGTATGACTATATGATAGCTTTTCAACTAATCTTGTCTCCTCCAGTTCCCAAGTATCTTCTGGGTCCTGGGCAGTGGGAAAGGTCCCAGCTATCACGGGATAGTTTATGGAGTTCGAAAATATAAGACATACATGTATAAACAATACACAGAAGGCTGCATGTCACCTGAGCAGTATAACCAAAAGAACATGTAAGAGTTTAGCAAACAAAACAAGGATAAAGTGATTGGAACTGGAGGTCATTTTTGGGCTGAAACATCAAAACAACAGTAGGATTTAGACTGAGTGAAACTGGCAGAAAGGGGAGACAATGCGGTGAAAAGCAGAGACACCAGGAAAACATGAGTTTTAGACATAACCAAAAATGCAAATGAAGGAGGTAAGTTTTAGGGCCTATGTTCCCTGGGAGAATAAAGAGTTTCACAAAATTAATTTTCCATATTAAGATTATCTACCCAGGTGCAGTGCTCACACCTGCAGTCGCAGCACTGGGAAGCCAAGGCAGGAGGCTAGGAGCTCAAGAGTGCCAGGGTGACATAACAAATCCCAATCGTGGCTCGGTGCCTGTGGCTCAAGCGGCTAAGGTGCCAGCCACATGCACCTGAGCTGGCGGGTTTGAATACAACCCGGGCCCGCCAAACAACGATAGCTGCAACCAAAAAATAGCCAGGCTACAGGTGTTGTGGTGGGCACCTGTAGTCCCAGCTACTTGGGAGGCGGAGGCAGGAGAATCGCTAGAGCCCACGAGTTGGAGGTTGCTGTGAGCTGGGATGCCACAGCACTCTACCAGAGCAACAGCTTGAGGCTCTGTCTCAAAAAAAAAATCCGGGTGGCGCCTGTGGCTCAAGGAGTAGGGCACCAATCCCATATGCCGTAGGTGGTGGGTTCAAACCCAGCCCCGGCCAAAAACCACACACAAAAAAAAATCCCAATCTCTACAAAAATAAAAAAAATTAGTGACTCAGCACCCACAGCCCAGTGGGTAGGGCGCCAGCCACATACACTGCAGCCAGCAGGTTCGAATCCAGCCCGGGCCAGCCACATACACCGAGGCTGGTGGGTTCAAGCCCAGCCCAGGCCTGCTAAACAAAAATGACAACTGCAACCAAAATATAGCCGGGTGTTGCAGCAGGTACCTGTAGTCCCAGAGGCTGAGGCAAGAGAATTGCTTAAGCCCAAGAGTTGGAGGTTGCTGTGAGCTATAATGCCAATGCACTCTACCCTGGGTAATATAGTGAGACTCTGTCTCAAAAAAAAAAAAACAGAAAATTTTAACTAGGCAAGGTGGCACACACCTATAATCACAGCAGGAGACTGAGGCAGGAGGATCACTTAAGCCCAGGAATTCCAGGCTGCAGTGAGCCATGAGCCTGACACTATACTCTATCCAAGCAGCAAAGCAATAGCCTGTCTCTTTAAGAATAATAATAATAATAAATAAGGCTCAGCGGCTAGGGCACCAGGCACATACACTGGAGCCAGCGGGTTCGAATCAGCCCAGGCCTGCCAAACAACAATGATAACTACAACCAAAAAATAGCCAGGTATTGTGGCGGATGCCTGTAATCCTAGCTACTTGGGAGGCTGAGGCAGGAGAATCACTTAAGCCCAGGAGTTTGAGGTTGCTGTGAGCTGTGACACTACGGCACTCTACCCAGGGCATAATGACACTCAAAATAAATAATAATAACAACATATACATATATATGGCAATACTTTATTTTGGTTCCTTTGTTCCCTTTCAATTACATGCCCATCTTCATTCTGAAATTTGTTTTCAATAGGAAGCAAGTACCCAAATCAAAAACAAACATCAAAAAACCCCAAAGTAACACAAAGAATAAAAAGGTTCTTTTCTCACTGAATGTCTAGAATTAGACTGATTAATAAAGGATTTTTTCCAGGGAAAGAAAAAGCAGTTGGGGGATGATGGGAAGAGCAGAAAGAGGGAAAAAGGGAGGGGGGTGGGGGTTATGGTGTGACACACCTTTTGGGGATGGGACACAATTATAAGAGGGAGTTTACCTAATAAATGCAATTATTGTAACCTGGTTCTTTGTACCTTCAATAAATCCCCAACAATAAAAAACAAAGGATTTTTTCACAATTATGAAAAATACATTTAAAATTTTTAAAAGAATAAAGGTTTTTTTTTTTTTTCCAGCTGCACAAATATCCCATGTAGATAAATACTAAAAGAGAAGAGGGAAAAAATTCATTCAGTGCTAGGTACAATTCTGGGTACTCTCTTAGGCACTGGAGATACAACAATGTACAAAAACCAAGTCCCTATCCTCACAGAATTTATAATCCTTGTGGGGTTGAACAGGATATATAGTATACAAGATGATGTTATGGAAGAAAAACAAAGCAGAAGGACTGTGGGAGGTAGTGTTATTTTTTATAGTGAGGTAAGGGAAAAATCTCAAAGATAACACAACATTTAAGATTAAAAGAAGGTGAGAGGGCAAGTTAGTAGATACCTATGAAGTATTAGGAAGAAGGAAGCATGTGTGTAAAAAAGTCCTTGAAGCAGGCGCTTCTGTCCTTGGCATGTTCGAGAAATAGCAAGGAAGAAGGACATGGCAGTTGAAGCAAAAATGTGGTAAGAATTAAGGTCAGAAAAAAAGGAGAAGGCCAGGAGAGGGACTAAACCATATAAGGGCTCACACATTTTACTAGTACTTACATTTCAGTCATTAAAATTGTACTCAACATTAAAAGAGAAGCCTGGAAATCTTGAGATGTGACAAAGGCAGTCAAGCCATTTCGTACACCTAGGATTCCTCATACTCTGGCACCAGTCCCCTTCTTAATTTAGAAATAGGTTAAGTAGACTAGAACCATGAAAAAATAAGTAAGAAATGCTATACAAATGTCAGTAAAAGATGCTAAAATCACATCCTAATCCACCCCACTTACAATTGAAGAGTAGCCAATTTCTTGTGACACACACTCCTGCGCTTACTCATTATTAGCCCACACATGACCCTTTGCTACACAATGGCCTCTCCCCTCATTGATGGTATCACCTACCATGGTTTTAGTTTCCCATGGCACAGTACAACAGGATACTTTGAGAAAAAGAGAACCACATTCATAACTTTTATTACAGTCTGCTGATTTTAACTTTCTATTTTATTATTAGTTATTATTGCTAAATCTCTTACTATGTCTGATTTATAAATTAAACCTATCATAGGCATGTAAATATAGGAAAAACAGTACACATTAGGGTTCAGTACTCTCTGCAGTTTTCAGCATACACTGGGGGACATGGAACATATCCCAAGGATTAGAAGAGACAACTGTGCCAGTTATGTAAGAAATCCTACAGGGGGCATCTGTACTTTAGTGGTTAGGGCGTCAGCCACAAGCACTGGGGCTGGTGGGTTCAAACCCAGCCCAGGCCTGCTAAACAAAAAACAAAAACAAACAAACAAAAAGCTGGGCGTTGTGGCAGGCACCTATAGTCCCAGCTCCCAGCTAATCGGGAGGCTAAGGCAAGAGAATTGCTTGAGCCCTAGAGTTGGAGGTTGCTGAGAGCTATCGCCACAGCACTCTACAGATGGTGACAAAGTGAGACACTGTCTCAATTAAAAAAAAAGAAAAAAAGAAAAGAAATCCTACTGCACTCTCCTTACCAATTATACCCTTTTCTTCATTCTATTCCCATCCTTTTCTTCCCATACTCCAGAACTCCTATTTTTTCTTTTACAAGTTAAGGGTATCTCGTTATCCCAACCTGCTATCTGATCTCAAGAACCAAACTGATATGGATAGCAGAAGTACTTGTATTATTTAGCACCGAAGGTGGGGAACAAGATACACACAGCCTTGCTCTTACTGAGTGTACTGTCTATAAATGAGGAAAGACATTAAATAAATTATGAATGGCACAATGAATGCCACAAAGACAAGACAGTAGAATGATAGGAGAACAGAGAAGAAAGAAAGAAAGAGTAGAGTAGAAATCACATAGCTCTCCACAGTGTGAGGGCCAGTATAATGTGGTGCTAGGTTCCCACTGGCCTTATAAATTTCTTTCCCACCCTCCTAACCTACAACCCCTACCGGTGACACCTCAGATAGTGCAGAACATTGCCTGGATACACTGAGTTTATAATGTTCCTACTTTAACATGATTAATTCATGTTTTTTCCTTAAAAAAAAAAAAAAAGTTATGTGGGTAGCACTAGAGTCCATACTAAAGCTTGTGCAATACTAAGGAAAAAGATGTGTTTAGTGCTAATGACAATGGAGTCAAAGAAACATGCGTTTCAGCCAGGCAGATCTGGGTTTCAATTCTAGATCTACCACTTGAGCAAGGCATCAGGCAAGTTATTTCACTCTTCTAAGCAATTAACTTAGGTACAAAACCAGGATGAATGACACCTAAGTTGCTAAACTGTTGTATTAACCAAAAGAGAAAAAAATAGAAACAAAAACATATAGCACAGTACACGACAGTCATCACTCTTTAGCTACTTGTTGCTCTAATTGCCCCCAGTCTGAGCTAACCTATAAAGAAAAAATAGTAAGACAACTTACAATAAAAACTGCAATTTAAGCAAATCCTGTCAGTCAGTGCTCTTAGTGTTAAAAATTAATTTAAATCTATCACATTCCTATAAATAGCATTATAATTATAATCCTGTTCATTTCATATTGCCTTTTTCTCGGCTGGATTTGAACCCGCTACCTCCAATATATGGGGCCTGCACCCTACTCCTTTGAGCCACAGGCACCGCCCTCTTATTGCCGTTTTCTCTGGGGAATTGTAGTTGATAGAAATTGCTGCCACTGGGACACAGGGAAGAACTGTGTATTGTGGACACACTCCTCCTTTCCTATATCCTACTACTGGCGACAATAAAGAGTGACTTTTATTATTACTGCCACTCCCTTTGTAATGGGGAATATAAAAGAAATATAAGAAGGGGTCAACTTCTGCCTTCTTCCATCACATGAAACTTTTAATTAGAACTTCAATACATGGTCATAATAAATATGAATAATGTCTAATAACAGTAACCTGAAAGAGATATTTAGGTTATAGCTATCAATATTAATTTCATCCAGCCAATAGATTATTATTGCCCTAGCATTGCAATGATGGATGGAGAAGAAGAAGGGAAAAGAGAAAAAGGAGGTAGTTACCTAGAAACTAGAAAAGGAAGGTGCTTTATGTAGTAAATAGAATCACTACATTTTAAAACTCAAAGAAACCTCTTATGTCACATGAGCAGCTAAACTGGATAACCTCTAACATTCCAAGAATGGAGAACCATCACCAGGATACAAAGACCCTAAGGCTAGAAAACCTAGTAAAGGTCCAAATGATCAGAGATAAGATGAAAAGCAAGGAGAAAACTAGATCACAATGGCTCTTTAAAACGATTTTAAGAATTTTTTATTTTATCTTAAGGTCAACTGGAAGCCAATGACATTTTAAGCACAAGATTTATAAACATGTTCAGATTTGCATTGAAAGATAATTCTTCTGAAAAGGAAGAGGTTACCTTGGACTGAGTCTAAAATGAGAAAAAGGCAAGGTCACTTACAGATAAATAACACTTTTAAAGGTATTCAGGCCTGGGGGAAAAAAGTAGGCTGAGACAAACACAAAGTAAACCAATCAGTACATAAAGGCATTTTTAGCCTCTCAAAATTTTGGCTAGTTGGTGCTAATTTCTTGAAAAAATGGCTGTAAAGACTATTATACCCTACCTCAACAAGGTCATATTGCTAGTCTATAAATTACTTGTCTCCCTGATTCACTGCCTGGCTATGCACAGAGAATCTTTTAACCTCATGGTGGCATGAAACCAGAAACCTGACCTTTCTGGGCAAAACAAGTAACACAATGGAACGGTGCTCAGGGTTATATTAAATTGACTACCCAGAGGAGCTCCTGACAATTCGCCTAAAGTTCTTTTTTTCTCTCATTGCATTTCTTTCTTTTCCTTCTTTGCACTTAATACAATTTGAAATTCTATATATTACTACTTTTGCCATCTTACTGTCTGCCTCTCCAACTGACTTTAGACACCACATTTTGTGTTAACTATTAGATCCAGTACTCAAGACTGGTGTTAAATTTATTTCCAAAGAGCTTTTAAAAACAACCTGGCAGTCCGGATACGATAGCTCACACCCACTCTGGGAGGCCAAGGTGGGTAGACTGCTTGAGCTCAGGAGTCCAAGGCCACCCTGTACAAGAGTGAGACCTCATCTCTACTAAAAATAGAAAAATTATCTGGCCATCTTGGTGGGTGCTTATAACCCCAGCTAGTGGGGAGGCCGAGACAGGAGAATCGCCTGAGCCCAGGAGTTTAAAATATCTAGAACATCTAAACTCTTCCTACTAAAATCCTTTCTTCCAGATTTTGAGTGTTCAAAATCTCCTAGGATTCTATGAGATACATCCTATTAAACACATTTCTTTTATGCTCAAGTATGCCAAAGTAGCTTTCTCTTATTTGCAACCAAAGGAAATAGTTTAACACGATGTTAAAACGAAGCTCATTTATTAATGTAAGTTGGCTGGAACTTAATCATTTCAATCTTCCTTTGACTATTCCTTTCTTTTTTTAAAAAAATTTTAGGGCAGTCATGGTGACATTTCTATAATCCTAGCACTTGGGGAGGCCGAGGCAGTGGACTGAATGAGCTCAGGAATCTGAGACCACCCTAAGCAAGAGCGAAATGTCTCTACTAAAAATAGGAAAACTAGCGGAGCACTGAGGCGGGAGCCTATAGTCCCAGCTACTGGGGAGGCTGAGACAAGAGGATTGCTTGAGCCCAACAGTTTGAGGTTGCTGTTAGCTGTGACACTTTACCCAAGGTGACAGTGTGAGACTCTGTATAAAAGATAAATAAACAAATAGTTTTAACCTAAAACGCAAACATTTTGACCTAATTGTTTGTACCCTCACATTAATCTGAAATAACAAATGGGAAAAAAGAAAATTTTTTTTAAAGTTCTAACCTAGATCCTCAAAATATTCCATCCCTCCCTTCTTGCCATTTCTCTACTTTCCCCCACTCCACACTCCCTTTCCTCTTTAAGTTTGTGCTTCTGTGTGAAAAAAGGTTCCCCCTTCCACTTTAAATTTTAAGAGACTAAATTTCGCTTTTGCAAAACTTTCCCTCACAAATTCAGCACAATAAGGCTCTGTGTTCTTGCTAGCAAGGAAAGATGGAACAAAAGAGGACAAAGGAAAACTGAAATAGTAATGAAAGACAAACCTAGGTGTTCTGCCTATCTAGAGGCATGAGACAGGTCAGAAACACTCTAATAAATCATAAAAACAGAAATAACTTACAAGAATGAGCCCTTAAATATTAAACAGTTTTATTTTCTAGCCAAAATTATAATTTAGCCCTCAGATACGTGGAAGTTGCTTAATGATCAAGTCTTTAAACAGTCTAAATAAAGTACTAATTGGAAAAGACATTCACCAAAAATGATCTTCACTATTGTAGTTTTGGAGGCTTATGCAGGTAACGTAATGAAATCAGGAAAGAAAGATAAATAAAATGTCATATCCTATTAACTAGGAGTCTACACAGACTCAGAGTTTCAAGTATAATAAATATACCTTTTGAATACCACCACTTTATAAAGCAGTAAGAGACTACATTGTAGACATCACAAATATACCTAGAGGATAATGGTGTGTGTGTGTGGGGGGTCTCTTAATGTTAAGCAAGTAAGTTTCTATAATAAATTTTTTTAGTGACAGCATCATCCTTGGACTTGAACAGTACTATATTTCTAACAAATTAGATGAAAGTAAAAATGGTGAAAGCTGCTGGCCTTGAGATAACTGGAAAACTAGCTCCATGATAATAAAGCACTGATATCAAAGTGAATGTAAATAATCTGGCATACATTTTATGAAATTATAGAAATTTCTAAATTTAAATTATTCTATAAATGCATATGTATAAACATGTATACATATAACCAGTAAGTCGCTGCATCTGACCAAATCCATGCCTTCTGATGCCTAGTCATGTAGCATTAAAACAAAAAGTAGGTGGAAGGGAAACCAAGACCAGCAGACTTACAGTGATTACATTCCTAAATAAATAAAGCAGGGCTATTTTATCCATACTCCTGGATGTTTATATATTCAAATTGTCTAATAAATTTTGGAAGTGATCTCATTAGAAAATGGGAATCTGCCTTGGATTTCAGTAAGGTAGTTGTTCAAAGGTGTTCTCTGAGCTTGGTACAGTGGCCTGTAGTCCCTGGTTATTCAGGAATTGAGACAGGAGGATCTTGAGCCTAGGAGTTCAAGACCAATCTAGGTAATAAAGTGACACCTCACTTCCTTAAAAAAAAAAAAAAAAAAAAGGAGTGTTTATCCTCACATTTCCTGATGGTGCTGCTGGTGCTGCTGAACTCTGATTTATACAACTATGTGTCCCCACTTGAAAGGACTTCACATTGTTTTCTGAGTTGTTAGTTCTGCTTCTCTGATAGAGAATCTACTTACAGATTCACATTCATCGTTTATTGGAGGCCTGTTACTTACTATGAACCATAATACTTTCATAAAGCACTCACATCATAGATATTTAACTGCATCAATTATTCACGTGGTCCACTAAAGCGAACACTTACTGGTAAGAGCCAGGAAATGACAATGAGGAATAGAATAGGAAAGAAAAGCCAACTTAGGTTCTTATATAGGACAACAACACAGCAGATCTTATTTTCCTGTTCCACAACAGGATAATGCCAACTGATGAGCTGTTTAAAATGATACTAAACAAAATTTTTTATCTAAAACTCCACATTTTTGTTTCAGGAAAAGGGAGTTACTTGCCTCTGCCTCTGCTGTCAACTGTATCTTCTTTGCTATCAATTGTGTAATGTCAATTCGACCTAAGGGAAGAAAAAAAAAAAACATGACTTTTAAGTTGATGGATATAGTTACCTAGGACTATCTTTGTTGTTAAATTTTGGTACCAGGTGCTTAGATGTCGTCTTCTATTTTTTTTTAATTTTCTCTATCTTTCATCTTCTCCAACATTCCCATGTCAGAAAAAAGGGTATCCCATTTCTTTTTCAAGACTAACTCTTCAAACTGTTGCTTACTCTTTCATACATCCTTTAATAAACTGTTCACAAAGTTCAACCCACTAAGTTATTTACATTGCTCACATTTACACTCAGAGCCAATCTATTTTTAAAAATCATGTTCATGAAATCATGATTACATGTATAGATGTCAATAGCAGCACACAAAACAAAATCTGTAGTTCTATTAATATCTATCAATTGTTACATATTTAATTTTTCAGAAAAAATAAGTAACTGAACAAACGTATGATTTAACAGAATTTATTGCTGAGGATGAGAATAACGGTTTTTTGAGTCTTTTTAAATTAGATAACAGATATGCTATAATGACCAAATTATAAATAGCTAAAATTTGGGAAACAATATTTTAAAACAAATGGTAGCCCTTTTCAACAATCTACTTAACCCTCAGGCTGTACTGTTCCTTCTAATATAAAATGTCCTCCAAAACTGGTTTGTACTTCCTATCTTTGTTTCTCAGTAGCAACCCATTTGTGCAACTCTTCTCTGTCTGGGATCACAATAGCCTCCACATTTCTAACAAACTTAAACATACAGTACATAAAATATGTATCATGCCAACTCATTTAGTCTTTATAAAAAATATGCTAAGAAAAGCAAGATAGTGGTTATCATTTCTATTTCTAAAATAAGGAAACTAAGATACAAAGAAATTAAACATTTTGCACACTGTCACATGATCAGTAAGTCACTGCATCTGTTGAAATCCATGTCTTCTGATCCCTAGTCATGTAGCATTAAAAGAAAAAGTGGGTGAAGGGGAAACCAAGGCCAACAGACTTATAGGGATTACATTTCTAAAGATGACTAAAGAGTGCTAAGCAGTGACTAATTTTCAAGTTTCAATTCTTTTAACAAAGATTTTCTTTGTCTACTTGTGGCAGATACAGAATTAGCTAATGCGTAGGCACTGATTAGCAGATTTTTACTGCCTAGAGAAATTCAACTCATTTTTAAACCCTGAGTATTTTCTAAAAAACTCTCACAGACCAAGTCTTACAATATCCTCACCCCAGCTTCCCCTTGTCACAAAGAGATTTAAGTAATATAGAAACGTCACCTTTATATCCATAGGATGACTGGGCTTAAAAGTATTCCCTGAGTCAATCATTTATCAATTTTAATAATAAAAGGGAAAATAAGATAGTATAATACACCTGTCACCTTCTATTGCTCCACTGACCTCCAAAGGCTAACAACATTCTCAACTAATCACAACTACACAACTTTAAAGAAATGGAATATGAACTAGAAATGTGGGTTAGAATATAAACATACAAAAATGGAGATTTCATAAATAATGATGAAACAACTGGCTAGCCATTTTAGAAAACTGTAAATTAGGGCGGTGCCTGTGTCTCAGTGGGTAGGGCACCAGCCCCATATACCAAGGGTGGTGGGTTCAAACCCGGCCCCGGCCAAACTGCAACAAAAACATAGCCAGGCGTTGTGGCGGGTGCCTGTAGTCCCAGCTACTCAGGAGGCTGAGGCAAGAGAACTGCCTAAGCCCGGGGGTTGGAGGTTGCTGTGAGCTGTGTGACGCCACGTCACTCTACCAAAGGCGATAACGTAAGACTCTGTCTCTACAAAAAAAAAAAAAAAGAAAACTGTAAATTAGATCCCTAACCCATTATTCAAAATAAATTTCAGATGAATCAAGTATCTGAATATAAAACATCATAAGAATAAATTTAAAAATTCATGTTTTCCTTTTGCATAATCTTAGATGATTTCTAAGCATAACAAAACTTATAAGCAGTAAAAGAATATCTAATTACATAAAGACAAACATAGCAAGATATGTAACATAAGCAAAGACAAATAGCTAGTTAGAAATTATTGACAGTGCATTACAGTCAAGGATTAATTCCCTTAAAACGGAAAAAGCTCTTTAGGATAGCAAATAAAAATAAGCAAGGATATGAGCAGGGCTTCTAAAAAAAAAAAAAATACATGGTCAATAAATATGAAAAAATGTTCCCCACCTCACTTATAATTTATGAGAATAAATTTATGTTATATGCTATACTTTCACCCATCAAATTAGCATAGTTTAAAAAAAAATTTGGTAAGACATATTGCCAAGAGTGGGGGAAACAGGAATATAAACTGGAGTTAACATTTTTTTTTTAAGACAGAGTCTCACTTTCTCACCCTCTGTAGAGTATCGTTATGTCACAGCTCACAGCAACCTCAAACTCTTGGGCTGAAGCGATTCTCTGGTCTCAGCCTCACAAGTAGCTGGGACTATAGGTGCCCGCCATAATGCCTGGCTATTTTTCTGTTGCAGTTGTCATTGTTGCTTAGCTGGCCCAGGCTGGGTTGGAACCCTCCAGCCTAGGTGTACTTGGCTGGTGCCACAACCGCTTTGCTACAGGCGCTGAGGCTCAAGTAACATTTTTGAAGGGAAATTTCGTACTACCTAAATTTTACATGCAAAAACCTTTTGACCAAGAAATTTTTACTTTTAAGGATGTATCTGACAGTTATACTAGCCCAAGTAAGCAATAATACTGTTTCAATGATGTTCTCATGGCACTGCGTATAATACTATCACTCTGGAAACAACCTAAAAGTCCACAAATAAGGGACAATTTAAATGAACCATCAAACATCGTGCAATAGAAACACTTCAGAGGTACTGAGAAGAATTCCACTTACATCCACTAGATGAAAAGATAGCCAAGTGTTACAAAGTATAGAAAAAGCAAACTGCAGAAGAGGTCCTAAATATGACCCCAATATAGAAAAAGTAACATGATTACTTGAGGAAAGAAGTATTACTTTATGGCTTTCTACACTGTTTTAATTTTTTCAATGAGTATCTATTACTTTAAACTTATAAGCATATCTCAGCATTTTTTAATACCAAACTATCTTGTATTTCTTGAATAAGGACTAATGGCAAAGGAAACAGCCCCTAATTATGTCACATAAAGACAACAGATGGAGAATTACAGTTTATCATAAAAGCAGTAACTGGACACAACAAATCACAATTGGTCTATAACCTTTTGAAAGCTATAAGCATATTTCTTTTCTATAATCACGATCCAAAAACTTAATTACTCAACTAGAGCGACTCTGGTCTATTTTTTTTTTTTTTTAAACGCCTAAACTTTTAAAACATATGATGTTCTGAATTAGGGACAGTTTCTGGTAGTAACATTAGAGGATTTCATATAGATTATAATTCTCAGTTCATATAGATTATAATTCTCAGTTGATAATGGTAAAAAAAACACCTCAAGATCTGGAACAGAAGAGCACCACCATCCATGAGAAGATAGTACCATAATATAGGGCTATATACCTGCAAATAGTACTTTTATATTTTCTAACCTTAGCTTTGCATCAGAAGAAATCTAATCACTGACAAGCTTTAGGCTTTGCCCTAAGTTACCCATATAGGTAGTCAGTCACTGATTACATACACATGTACACACAGTAAGACTTCAAGTCCTATCTTTTTTTTAGTTTGTAAGTATCTTATACTTTCAGCTGCTGAGATTATCTATTAGAGACAAGATTATGCTATGTTTCCCAAGCTGGACTCCAAATCCCGGCTAAAGTGATCCCCCTGACTCAGCCTCCCTAATAAGATGGGACAATAGGCATAACGCACACTGGGACAGTATTTTTAAGAGGTGAAATTTCCTCCAGCAGCAAAACCAGAGTCAGCTATTTTCAGCAGCCAGAATGCTTCAGTAATTGAATACATGACCATTTCTCCTTTCAGCACATTCTTTGTTTTCCTCTTCTACAAGTTGTCTATTTCTACCTATACCCAACGTTGTCATGATGATGATTACAAGTGGTAGCAGCAGACCCACACACAATACGGGTAAAGAATCATTACTAACCAAGTTGTCTGTTTTGGCAAACAACATTTTCATTCATAGAATGTTTTTTTTCAGCCTGCCAACTGCATGGATTTCTTTGAGGGTTTAGAGGAAGTCTTTCTAAATCCAGAAAATCTAGTGGTCATTCACTAAGCCTAAGTACGTGAAGTGCTGTTTTCAGTGCCAGAGATTTAAAGGGAGGGGACTGAAAATGGTCAAGATCTGCTAGTCTTGAAAATGCCATGTCTTCATTATTTCCTGCAAAACAATCCTCTCTGGAACCTGCATTATTATTACGCTAGCATTTGGAACTACTCCTTGAAATCCTTGTTCCAGGTCACCATCTGGGTGTACCACTTTGAACATTTTTTTTGGGGGGGGGGCTCTCATTTGCCTTGGTGTACCACATTTCATACTGAGTTCAGCCAACTTCCACCATTTCAGCAGCATAGGAGAAGGAAATGCCTACTCACCAAATACGTACCAATGACTGCTGTTTGTTATTCAGTACTATCTGCTTCTGATTCATATCCAATCCCTTAAACTGCTTCAGTGAGCATGAGCTAGATTTAGAGCCACATCTGTCCTGGGACCAAGAGGGAGTCTCCAACAAGGGCTGCTGCTACCTGCCACCTGCTTGGGGTGCTCAGGTGGGCAGTCTCAGAGGCCACTGGAGCCCTATCCTCTGACTTACTCCTATCTTTCCATTTTCTGTGTTACTATCTGTGAAACAAATCACAAATCTGTATTACCCACTCCCCATCTTCTCTAAAAGCAACCAAAACACCACATACACAACATTATGTGGCTTAACCTCAATGTCTTTGTAAACTCTTATCTCTAACTTGAAAGTCCTCTTCCAGTCTTCTTATCCTCAAAGGCCAAACTCAAAATCTACTTCTGTTAAGACTTTCTTCCAGGCCCAGCGTAGTGGTTCACACCTGTAATCCAGCACTCTGGGAGGCTGAGGTGGGTGAATTGCCTGAGCTCACAGGTTCCAGACCAGCCTGAGCAAGAGCCAGACCCCGTCTCTAAAAATAGCTGGGCCTTGTGGTAGGCGCCTATAGTCCTAGCTATTTGGGATGGATTGCTTGAGCCTACGAGTTTGAGGTTGCTATGAGCCATGACGCCACAACACTCTACCAAGGGCAACGAAGGGAGACTCTGTTTCAAAAAAAAAAAAAAAAAAAAAATTAAGAAAAAAGACTTTCTTCCATTCTAAAGCAAGGATTGTTTTTCACCCTTCTCCCATGGGTCTCCTCTACTATTTGGTTAATGCAACTCCTTTTTTATAACAAAGGACTGTTTTCTGTTTTAGTATTTTACTCACCTCAGCCCCATGCTTCCTACTAACAAACCTGGTACACTGCCCTATATATAGATCAAAAGTGTTTAAACTAGATGAATCTACTGGAAGGCAGTATAATAGACTTTAATCTCAGATGCATGTATTGCAGGGAAGGTCATAATTAAATGACTCCTGGCTTGGCATGGTGGCTCACACCTATAATCCCAGCACTCTGGAAGGCTGAGGAAGGTGGACTGCCTGAGCTCACGGATTCAAGACCAGCCTGAGCCAGACCGAGATCCCATCCTACTAAAAATACAAAAAACTGGGCAGCACCTGTGGCTCAGTCAGTAAGGCGCCAGCCCCATATACCAAGGGTGGCGGGTTCAAACCCGGCTCCGGGCTGAACTGCAACCAAAAAATAGCTGGGCGTTGTGGCGGGTGCCTGTAGTCCCAGCTACTCGGGAGGCTGAGGCAAGAGAATCGCTTAAGCCCAGGAGTTGGAGGTTGCTGTGAGCTGTGTGATGCCAAGGCACTCTACCGAGGGCCATAAAGTGAGACTGAGTCTCTACCGAAAAAAAAAAAAAAAAAAAATACAAAAAACTGAGGCAAGAGGACCACCTGAGCCCAAGAGTTGGAGGTTGCTGTGAACTATGATGTTGCCATGCACTCTACCCAGGGAAACAGCTTGAGACTTTGTCTCAAAAAAAAAATCAAATCACTGCTAAGAGTAGTATCCATCAACCAATGAATGAATAAGCAAAATTTGGTGTATGTGTATACATATACACACGCACATATATGAATGCTAATACCACTCTGCCTTAAAAAGGAAATTTTGACACATACTACAACATGAATGAACTTCAAGGATATTATGCTAAGTGAAAAAAGTCAGTCACAAAAACACAATTACTGTATGTTTCCACATGAGGTACCTAGCATAGTCAAATTCAGAGACAGAAAAAAGAATGGTGGTTGCCAGGGACTAGGAGATAAAAAGACTTGAGATAAACAGTGGTAATGGTTTGCACAGTAATGTACAACCACTGACCTGCACACTTAAAAATGATCAAGAATTCAGTGGTTCTCAAGTTTCCTAATGCCTCCTAATGCCGCAACCCTTTAATACAGTTCCTCATGTTGTGGTAACCCCCAACCATAAAATTATTTTCATTGCTACTTCATAACTGTAATTTTGCTACTGTTATGAATCGTAATGTAAATATCTGATATGCAGGATGTATTTGCAATGTTACAAAGGGGAGACCCACAGGTTGAGAACCGCTAATCAAGATGGTAAGTTTTATTAGCCATATTTTACCACAATTAAAAATAATCCTAGGTTCGGCGCCTGTGGCTTAAGCGGCTGAGGTGCCAGCCACATACACCAGAGCTGGCGGGTTCGAATCCAGCCTGGGCCTGCCAAACAACGATGGCTGCAACCAAAAAATAGCCGGGCATTGTGGCGGGCACTTGTAGTCCCAGCTACTTGGGAGGTGGAGGCAGGAGAATCGCTTGAGCCCAGGAGTTGGAGGTTGCTGTGAGCTGTGATGCCATGGCACTCTACCCAGGGCAACAGTTTGAGGCAGTCTCAAAAAAAGAAAAAAAAAAAAAAAACCTAAAAAGCCCTTATGACCTTGAATTAGGCAACAATTTCTTAGATATTACATCTAAAGTACAAGCAACCAAAGGAAAAAATAAAGATTCATAAAAATTTTAGAACTTTGTACCGCAAAGGACACCATCAAGAGAGTGGAAAGAGTCAGAGACAGTGGCTCCGTGCCTATAATCCTACTCTAAGAGGCCGAGGAGTGAGGAGTGCTTATACCCAGAGTTTGAAATGCAGTAAGCTATGATGCCACTGTACTCTAGCAGGGGCAACAAATTATATTGGATCGCATATCCAAAAGGAATTCTTACCATTCAACAAAAGATGTGCTAACCCAATTTAGAAATAGGCAAGGGATATAAATAAAATTTCTCAAATAAAAACTATATACATACACATGTATACATATATGATAGCCAATAAACGCATGAAAATTTGTTCAACATCATAAGCCATCAATAAAACACAATCCAAAGCCACAATAAGATGCCACTTCATATACCCTAGGATACTATCATAAATAAAGGACAGGTAATAAGTATTGGTGAAGCCATGAAGAAAGTAGAATCCTCATACATTACTGATGGGAATGTAAAATGGAGCAGGTACTTTGGAAAAGTTTGGCTATTTCTCAACATAGATTTACCATATGATTCAGCAACTCCACTCCTAGGTATACACCCAAGGGAACTAAAATCAGACATGCACATAAAACAACATTTATGTACAACAGCCAAAACCTCTAAGTAACCCAAAAAAACCAAAATGTCCACTAATAGATAAGCAAAGTGTGTTATGTCCACACAATGGAATACTGTTCAACCGTAAAAAAAGAATGAAGCACTGATATGTATCAGAACATAGAACACATTATGCTAAGTAAAAGTAGCCAGACATAAAGGCCACGTAATCTATGAACCCCTTTATAAGAAATGCCCAGAAAAGGAAATCAAAAGTAATAGGAAGTAGATCAGTGGTTGCTAGGAGCTCAGAGAGGGAGGAATGAGGAGTGATTGTTACGGGTACTGCTTTAGAATTAAACAGTGGTGATGTGAACACACTGGCAACTACTGAATTATAAACTTTACAACGGTGAATTTTATGGTATGCAAATTAGCACTAAAAAATTAGGAAGAATGGAAAGAAAAAACAGAAGAGGGAAAAGAGAAGGGGACAGAAGAGAGGGGAAAGAGAAGTGGGGGAAAGAAAGATAAGAAAAAAAAGGACACCTATCTACTCAAATCATATTTCACATTTAGTATAAAGACAGAACTAGTAAATGGCAGAACTAATACTGGATCTAAATCAGACTCCAATTTTTAGCTTTTCCTGATAATTTATGCAGGATCCTCATTTCCATTTCCTTCTCCTAGAAATGAACCATTCTACAGAAAATAACTAGAGACACAAATCAGAAAGTAAAAGCAGAAACAACAGCTAGGCACATTAATAGTCATGAAAAGAGGCAGTAAGGAAGAAAAAAACAAGATTCGAAAAATTTTAAACAGGCATAAGCAACAACAAAACACAGCAGGGTAGGTTTATATAAACAAGTATAAAGGTAAATGTTGCAATCTGGTACTACATATCAAAATAAATATTTTAAAGTAACACCCTTGACTCTGCAATTCTTCTTAGGCATCCAACAAACACGTAAACATGATCACCAGAGTCTGTACAGAAGAAAAAGAAACAACCTAAATATTCTGAGAAACAAGTAAATTGCATATGACCCATATAAAACACAACTCTAGCCACTCATCTATTACTTGACAATAGAAAGATGTCTACGGTCTATTGTTGAGGTCCAAGTTACTACACAGGCTAAATATCCTATTTGTGTAAAATGTTACATGTTTATGTGAATGAATTATATCTGGAAGATTTATATTCATTACTCAATCATAGAATTTGGGGTCATTTTCACTTTTTAAAATCCTTTTCAGCATATTTTGAATTAATAAAACATTTTATGTATATCATGCTACAATAAAAACTGTTGGTGAGCATGTATTGCTTTTAAAATCAAGTAATGACAACACTTCACTTTCAAAAAAAATTCATCATCTTCAGAACCAGTATTATTTCAAATAAAGCCACAAAATTTAAGAAAGCTAATGAATCATAATTTCACTTAATTGGCAGTGGATAAATCAGAGATACTTTGTGAACAGAGTACTTTGTAAAGCTAAATACCGTGCAAATCACTGTGGCAGTCACAACCCAAAGATTGGGCGAGCACATAATTTAATCAAACTGGGGCACCTCTGGGAATGAAAGGAGGCACAATAAAACATTATACTGGCACAGGTGAGGACTGGGACAAAACTGGGCAACTCAGGACATCAACTCTTTCTACCCATAGATTACTATGATTATGAATAAGAACCCACGAATTATACAGATTAAGTTTCAAGTTGGGTTTCAAAGTTCTTGGTAGGGGTAACTTTTGACCACCAATCCCAATCTGTATTATCAAACAAGTGTTTTCAAACATCACAAGCCTGGGCCCTCCTCCCCCTAGCGATTCTGATTCAGTACATCTATAATGAGGTTGAAAGCCTGGCACCATGGTTCTACAAAAAACTTTTTTTAAAAAGCATCTGTAGAGGGCGGCACCTGTGGCCCAGTGAGTAGGGCGCCGGCCCCACATACCGAGGATGGTGGGTTCAAACCCAGCCCTGGCCAAACTGCAACAAAAAAATAGCCGGGCGTTGTGGCAGGCGCCTGTAGCCCCAGCTGCTTGGGAGGCTGAGGCAAGAGAATCGCGTCAGCCCAAGAGCTGGAGGTTGCTGTGAGCCGTGTGATGCCACAGCACTCTACCGAGGGCAATAAAGTGAGACTCTGTCTCTACAAAAAAAAAAAAAAAGCATCTGTAGAGACTGAAGAGGATCACTTGAGACCGGGAGTTGGACGCTGCTGTGAACTATGATCATATATGCTACTGCACTTGAGCCTGGGTGACAGAGGGAGACTGTCTCAAAAAAAGAAAAAAAAAAACTGGCTCACCACCCATAACTCAGTGAGTAGGGCACGGGCCACATACACCAAAGGTAGGAGCCTGGCCCAGACCCGCTAAACAACGACAACAACAACCAAAAAATAGCCAGGCAGCTCGGGGCCTGTGGCTCGAGCAGCTAAGCACCTGAGCTGGAGGGTTCAAATCCAGCACAGGCCCGTCAAACAACAACAACTGCAACCAAAAAATAGCTGGGCGTTGTAGCAGGCACCTATTGTCCCAGCTACTCAGGAGGCTGAGGCAAGAGAATCACTTAAGTCCAAAAGTTTGTGGTTGCTGTGAGTTGTGACACCACAGCACTCTACCAAGGGTGACATAGTGAAACTGTCTCAAAAAAAATAAAAAAAAATAAAAAAAAACACATAAAGTAGGGTCCAAGAAGCTGCTTTGTTCTTTTGTTTGTACAATGATTTATTTTCTCATGTAGGAGGGAACAGCCACACCAAGAGCTGTGTATCCCCAAGTTCCACAGCTCAATTATTTAAAGGAAATCAGAGATAGCATGTCTTAAGTGATTAGTATAAAAAAAAAAAAGCTGTGTATCAAACTTCAACCTGCATTGCAATCACCTGGGGACCTTATTAAAATACAATTTTTTTTTTTTTTTTTTTTTTTGTTGAGACAGGGTCCCACCCTATGCCCCTGAGCAGAGTGCAGTGGGCGTGGTAGCTCACCACACCCTCAGACTCGGGCTGCGGGCACCCCGCTGCCTCAGCCTCCGGAAGCCACTGGGATTACAGGCGCTCGCCGCGGCGCCCGGCTGGGTTTTTCCATTTTTTTCACGAGTCGGGGTCTCACTGTCGCTCAGGCGAGTCTCGAACTCCTGAGCTCAAGCGATTCTCCCTCCTCAGCCTCCCACAGTGCTGGGATTACAGGCGTGAGCCACCGCTTTTAGGGCGGCACCTGGGTCTCAGTGGGTAGGGCGATGGTCCCATATACGGAGGGTGGCGGGTTCAAACCCGGCCCCGGCCAAACTGCAACAAAAAAATAGCCAGGCACTGTGGCGGACACCTGTAGTCCCAGCTACTCGGGAGGCTGAGGCAAGAGAATCGCCTAAGCCTTGGAGGTTGCTGTGAGCTGTGTGATGCCATGACACTCTACTGAGGGCATAAAGTGAGACTATCTCTAAAAAAAATAATAATAATATTAAAAATAAATAAAATTAAATAAAATACAATTTTTATTCAATAAATATGAGGGGGCATTTCTAACAAGCCCCCTTCAGTTGGTCCTGGTTGGTTGGTGGACAACACCTTACTGGTCTGGAATCCTTTAAGCCTTTGTTACTTGAATACCCATTTTACTCATCCATTTGTTCCCCAAAGTAAACTAATGTTAAATAAAATAAATAAAACATTCCAGGTAAAGGGCACACTTATAACTTTGGCCTGAAATGTACAAAACAAACTATGTAACCAAAATGTGTGTACCCCTCTAATATTCTGAAATTTGAAAAAGGTAAAACACAAGCATTACTTACTTAAAACAAAGAGGCTGTTATACTTCTTGATTTAAGCCAACAATTCAAAAAAAAAAAAAAAAAACCATTTTTCAGACAATGTTTCTGTTGACTGGGCTAGAAGGTAACAGTAGCATCAGAGCTCACTCCCATCTCAAGTTCCTGGGGTTTGAGCAATCCTTGGCTTTAGCCTCCTGAACAGCTACGACTAGGAGCAGCTAGGACTACAGGCACAGGCTACCATGTTGGCTATTTATTTTTTTTAATTTTTTATAGAGATGGTTCTCACTATGTTGCGTAGGCTGCTCCTGAGCTCAAGCAATCCTCCCACCTCAGCCTCCCAGAGTGCTAGGATTACAGATATGAGCCACTGTGCCCAATCATAAACAATTTAATTTTTACCATCTGCACTAAAAAAATGAAACGATTAAATTTTAGTGAACTAAGACAATAAGGAGTACTGAAATACACAAATATTAGAGTAAGTTAAATTTTTTTTAAATTGGGATGTAAAGAGAGCAATCATATCTGACAGAAAATTTCAATTAAAATAATTTTTCTGTCTCTAAGAACTGGAAGAAAAAAAAACATGACGTGGGAATGACAAGGGAGACAACCTGGGTTATAAAGTCTCTAATTCACAGAAGGGGACTGTCTCTCCATAATGTTGGCTCATCCCACTTTGCATAAACGTCACATTTTATATCACACTAACACTAGCCCATATGCAATACTAAGTATGTCATATACAGCTAATTAAGAGTACATTAATAACTGCATTATGCCAACTATCAAAAATATTTACAGTCTTGGCCAGGCGCTGTGGCTCACACCTGTAATCCTAGCACTCTGAGAAGCCAAGGCAGGTGGATTGCCTGAGCTCACAGGTTCAAGACCAGCCTGAGCCAGAGCAAGGCCTCATCTCTTAAAAAAAGAAAGAAAGAAAGAAAAAAGCTGAGCATTGTGGCAGGCGCCTGTAGTCCCAGCTACTTGGGAGGCTGAGACAAGAGAATCACTTAAGCCCAAGAGTTTGAGGTTGCTGTGAGCTGTGATGCCGTAGCATTCTACTGAGGACGACAAAGTAAGACTCTATCTCAAAAAAAGAAAAAAAAAAATTTGCAGTCCTAGAGGACTATTGATATTTACAATTAAGTTTTAAAAGTTAAAACACAACAATGTTTATGGAAAAAGTCAACTTATCTAAGACAACATGTCTCAGAAACTTCCACCCATATTTGTTAACCAGTCTCAAGTTTTTAAATCCTTGTTAAAATCAAACCTATACAAATGTCACTGCAAAAATAAATACCTTGATGCAATAGATGACATCAATTAGTGTGTTTACAAGTCTCTCATTCACAACCACAAAACTGTTCCTTAATAAGCACTGCACTGTACTGTTCCAGGCATTAAGGAAACTTGGATATAAAAACTAATAAAACTCCCTAATCTTCCCCTTTTCCAAGATTTATAGTTCAGTACTCAGGTTAGGTTCTCAGCTAATTACTTGCATTTTACTTATCATATCTTTATGTGAACAATTATGAGACTATTACACGTATTTGTAATAATCTAATTACACGTATAATTTTGGAGATTTTGCCATTCACTTAACATGGAATTTCATAATGGCAAACACGTTTGTACTAATCTGTACCTACAGCCCCAGCCTACAACAGGGGACAAGTACTGTAGGCTAAATGGCTGAATGAACGGTGCATAAAGCACGGCAGATACTCAATAGATGTACACTGAACTAATAGATGTTCACTGACTTATTTTCAACTTATTAACAACTAATAGATGTTCTATTAGTTCTCAAATTCTATTGAGATGTTCACTGAACTAATAGATGTCCACTGACTTATTTTCTAATTTATTACCAGCTATGTAAAATTCTATGAATACCCAGTTACAATAAACAAACTCTCTGTTCTAGAATACTGAATTTGTTCTCTGTACCATTAATTTACCTCAAAAAAAGTACAAGTCTTACCATTACTAGGTCTCTGTAAGGACTCCTCTGTAGGGTTTCTCTGGTCTTCATCTTCCTCAAGATTTTCACGAGACTTTGACAAGCGGTTTCTTAGAGACATCTTCTCTTCCCCCACCATTGTACTGTCTAAGAAAGAAGATGTAAAACACTGTGAACAAAACATACAGTTTAGGACATGAATTCACAATACCATCATGTATAGGAGAGGCGAAATTTGACAATACATTCTTTTGCATTAATCATGTTTAAGCATCTTTTGAGTACAAGATACTCAAGATGACAAATTTGAAGAAATTAGCATCTAAAAGTAATTGGCTGATTTCCAAGGCCCTCTTTAAACATAGCCCCCATTCTTAAATAACAATTTAATTGAACAAGGCATAAGTATATGAAAACTTAAGGATTAAATAGCACCTACAAAGATGCCACATAGTTATTAACAAAGTCAATGGTAAAAACAATAAATACTGGCTGGGTATATGCCTCTAGTCCCAGTGCTTTGGGAGACCTAAACAGGAGAGCTCTTGATACCAGGTGCTCAAGACTAGCCTGGGTAATATGTTGTGACCCTGTCTCCACAAACAAAACAAATTAGCCATGGTGGCCCCTGTGGCTCAGTGAGTAGGGCGCCGGCCCCATATGCGGAGGGTGGCGGGTTCAAACCCAGCCCCGGCCAAACTGCAACAAAAAAATAGCTGGGTGCTGTGGCGGGCACCTGTAGTCCCAGCTACTCAGGAGGCTGAGGCAAGAGAATCGCTTAAGCCCAGGAGCTTGAGGTTGCTGTGAGCTGTGTGATGCCACAACACTCTACCAAGGGCCATAAAGTGAGACTCTGTCTCTACAAAAAAAACCAAAAAAACACAAAAAAACAATAGATTAGCCAGGTGTGGTAGGGAATGCCTGTAATATCAGCTACTAGAGAGGCTAAGGCAGGATGATTACTTGAGCCATAGGGTTTAAAACTGTAGTGATCTATGATAACACCACTGTACTCCAGCCTGGGCAACAGAGCAAGATCCTGCCTCTAAAAAGAAATACATAAAAACAAAAAACAATAAATACCTTAAGTTCAAAGACAGGAGAGATCAGTAGAAGATATAAAGGTTTCATATAAGAGAAGATATTGTAAACTAAGTCTTGAAGGATGAGAATAGAACACCCCATGTGTAAGAAAGAGTTAAAGTAAGGACTTTTTGAACCCTGTTCGGAGGACCAAAACTCAATCAGAATACTTGTCTAAAGATTAGGAAACAAGCATTTGTTGAGCATCTACTAAGTGCAAGGACCCTGCCAGGTGCTTTAAGTTTTCTCATTTAATATTTATTTATTTTTTTTTGTAGAGACAGAGTTTCACTTTATCACCCTCAGTAGAGTGCCGTGGCATCACACTGCTCACAGCAACCTTCAACTCCTGGGCTTAGGCGATTCTCTTGCCTCAGCCTCCCAAGTAGCTGGGACTACAGGTGCCCGCCACAACGCCTGGCTATTTTTTGTTGCAGTTTGGCCAGGCAGGTTTGAACCCTCCACCCTCGGTATATGGAGCCACCCCCTGAGCCACAGGCGCTGCCCCTCATTTAGTATTTATAACAATTCTGGAAAAAAAAAAAAGAAATTATTACTCCTAGTTTTCACACGAGAAAACAATGGCTTATAGTTATTATCAGTGTTCGCCACCCATGTACCAGGAGCACACCTGTAGTTGAGCAAATTCAGTTTACTAGGAATACACACCATGGGAAATTGGAGGTATTAGAAATGGTATTTGACCAGGTGATTTTTAAGGAGAGTCCTAAGAAAAAGTACCCAATCAGTTCTAACAATAAATCTTGTCTAGAAGGGGGC